>NC_138763.1:27968092-28120031 GCF_965113315.1 Podarcis vaucheri
AACACTAACATTAAAAACTTCCCTAAAAAGGGCTGTCTTCAGATATCTTCTAATTCATGTCACATGAATTACCTAGTTGCAATCCTTATGGTGCTGGAGGAGACTCTTGAGAGTCCCATGGACTGCAAGAAGATCAAACCTATCCATTCTTAAGGAAATCAGCCCTGAGTGCTCACTGGAAGGACAGATCCTGAAGATGAGACTCCAGCACTTTGGCCACCTCATGAGTAGAGAACACTCCCTGAAAAAGACTCTCATGTTGGGAAAGATGGAGGGCACAAGGAGAAGGGGACGACAGAGGATGAGATGGTTGGATAGTGTTCTTGAAGCTACTAACATGAGTTTGACCAAACTGCGGGAGGCAGTGGAGGACAGAAGTGCCTGGCGTGCTCTGGTCCATGGGGCCATGAAGAGTCGGACACAGCTAAACGACTAAACAACAACAATCCTTATGGAAGCCCTGTAATAACATTAGAAGCCACATACTATTAGAACTCAGCTGCAGCCAATGAAGCGAAATGCTAGCAGAATTGCAATTGACAAAGGAAAGCACTCCACACAATAGTTTATCTATGGAATTCGCTCCCACAAGTGTTACGAACAGCAGCAGCATCCTGAACAAAACTAAGCAGGGTCCAGTATGGTTTCAAATTTGATGGGGGACTAGGTGTTGAGATTTGTGCATTGCAGGGGGTTGGACTAAATGAACCTCAGGGTCCCTTCCAACTCTACAATTCTATGATGGCAACCAACTTTGGTGACTTTAAAAGAGGAATAGACAAATTCAGCAAAGATAAGGCCATCAGTGACTACTTGCCATGATGGTTATGTTCTGCCTCTACTGCCAAAGAAATGAAGCCTCTGAATACCTGTTCCTGAGAGTCACAGGTGGGTAGGGTGCTGTTGTGCTCAGGTTCTGTAACTGGGCCTCCCATAGGCCAATGTGAGAACAGGGTATGGATTTAGATGGGCCTAAGCCAATATTGCTCCCATTGCTCAGTCCCTGCTCCTGCCATTCCGGAAGTGTGACTGGCTGCTTTCTTCCTGCCACACTTCCTGGAACTACACAGTAGTCTGAAGCCATTGAAGTGGAAGGAGTGGGAATAGAGGGACTTGTGCAACTGTAAGCAGCAGGAGGGACACAGGTGGGTTAAACCACAGAGCCTAGGACTTGCTGATCAGAAGGTTGGCGGTTCAAATCCCCACGACAGGGTGAGCTCCCGTTGCTCGGCCCCTGCTCCTGCCAACCTAGCAGTTCGAAAGCACGTTGAAGTGCAAGTAGATAAATAGGTACCGCTCTGGCGGGAAGGTAAATGGTATTTCCGTGCGCTGCTCTTGTTTGCCAGAAGCAGCTTAGTCATGCTGGCCACATGACCCGGAAGCTGTACGCTGGCTCCCTCGGCCAATAAAGTGAGATGAGCACCGCAACCCCAGCGTCGGTCACGACTGGACCTAATGGTCAGGGGTCCCTTTACCTTTACCTTTAAGCCAATATTATTAATCCACATGTTGGAGATGGGGGACTGAAGCTAAGACCGAGTGGCTTACTTAAACTCAGCTAGTGAATCCCTAGCAAGGGCAAGATTTGTACTAGGGACATCTTGATTTGTAACTCGGCCGCTACACTACACCAGCAGGGCACCCCAATAGGGTATAGATGGGGCAAATCCAGGATAAAGCAGCAAAGGCTAAAGTAGCTCGTACTACTTTGACTGACACTTGACATTCCATATTGGGACCAGGCGATTGAGGGGATGGAAATGGTTTTCCCATCTGAACACTGAGAAATGGAGCATGAAAATGAATAAACTGAAGGTCCTGTCAGAGCAAGTTTGCAGGGCTAGGAAAATTAGTTTTTCAGCAGTGTCTCTTGGGTGTTTGAATTTTCTTTAGTTGTGGTGATAACCTCTAATCCACTCTCTGTGCATCATCACCCTTTACTTCTCTGTCCAATAAATAACAGTGTTATTTGATTCCTTTCAATACATATAAGAGTTCTACCCAGGTGAGATTAGAGGAAGCAGTATATGTATCACAGCACCAACAGCTAAGGCAGTTTTTCACCAGCCACTGTACAGTTTGGAAACCTGCTTCTGAACTCACTTCTGATTTTACGTATATCAATAAATGTCATTACTTCCACTGGCAATGAAAAGGAGAAGAATCAATACCATTCATGTTAATTTCAAAAGCCAACTGTGCGCTTGAACAGAGAAAACATCTGCCAAATGTCACTTTGCAGGCGTATCACCATAACCCTCCGAGAAGTGATGAAATTTACAGTACTACTGGAATTATATCATATACTTTTACAACTCAAGAAAATGAAACTTTCTCACTCCGCTTAACTTTTTACAAGCCGAGTCAATCCTGTGAGCTGTGCTTCCTATGATTAAGAGAAACAGAATGTGATAGGAGAATGGTAGCAAGAACTCCGACAGAGTAAGGGGTAAGATGAGTGAGGTTGAAACAACTCCGCTGTTTATATTTGGATGTAGGACAGGGTTTTGATTAAATAAAGCAAGAAAAATATCCTGCTCTACTTATCCAGCTTCCATCCCATGGGTCCTTCAACTGACTTCAGAACCAGCCATTCAGTGTGTACATGTGTTTCACAGCCTGTGGTGAGGGGCTTGCTTCCAGCCCTTATAGTGTCTCTTTAAATCTTTGGTCTGACTGTATCAGATGTCAGTCACTGCCAAAGTTTGTTCAGGGAAGGACATTAAAAGGGTATGAACAAACCCCAGGAGAAAGTCTAGTTCCACACTGAACTGACCTCCAGGAAAGATTGAGGGTTTTTCCCCCAGTGAGATGAGGAAGATTTCCACTTATGTGGTGTCGGCAGAGCCCAGTCTTCAGCATGAGGTGGTAGAACTGGGAATACAGCTACTGATGAATGATTATGCTAAGCCAGTATTAAAAGGTAAAGGTACCCCTGCCCGTACGGGCCAGTCTTGCCAGACTCTAGGGTTGTGCGCTCATCTCACTCTATAGGCCGGGAGCCAGCGCTGTCCGCAGACACTTCCAGGTCACGTGGCCAACGTGACAAGCTGCATCTGGCGAGCCAGCACAGCACACGGAACGCTGTTTATCTTCCCGCTGGTAAGCGGTCCCTATTTATCTAATTGCACCAGGAGTTGCTTTCGAACTGCTAGGTTGGCAGGCGCTGGGACCGAACGACGGGAGTGCACCCTGCCACGGGGATTCGAAGCGCCGACCATGCGATCGGCAAGTCCTAGGCGCTGAGGTTTTACCCACAGCGCCACCCGCGTATTATTTATTGGCAAAAATTGTGTGTATTTTATTAAAGCTGAGGTTACTGTACATACATATATATATATATAGAGAGAGAGAGAGTTCCTTTTCCTTTTTAAACACAAAAAACCACAAAAAAGTAACAAGGGTAGTAAACACTTCACTTTCGAGACACTGTTGTGTCTTAGGCTTTTTCTGATACTGTGTTTAAAAAGGCAATTCTTTTTTGGGTTAGTGCTCTGCTAGTAATAATGCTAATTGGTGTGACACACAACACACAAATGTATGTTGTCGGGGTTGTCTTAAGCATATGCGGCGCCAGGGTGCGAAGATCTGCCTGGTGCCCCCCCCGGGTTGCCCAGTCCCAGGAGCGCAGGAGGGCGGAGCCAGCTAGCTGCCACAGCGTCTCGCTGGCTCGGTCGCCCCCAAGCTCATGGCGCAGAGTTGCCCGCAGCAGAAGAGCCCGCTGTGGCGCTCCGACTGATGGGTGGGCTCTTCCCTGGACTCAACTCTCGGGCCCTGGACTCTCAGCCTCGTGCCCCTTGTCAGTGTTTGTAAAAAGCAAAAAAAAGAAGGAAAGGGTTCTGACCTCCCTTTGTCTCCTCAGTCTCCTTGTCGGCACAAAAAGAGTCCACAAGAATAACCTTGCAGAGTTTTATTCTTAAACGTCCTTGTGCAAAACACGACTGAATAACTATACACACCAGCACCAACCAACCCAAACACCAGCCACAGCCCAAACTAACATTTCTCACTTATATATACAACTTGGTGCAGACCGCTGAGTCATGCTGACCCAGCTTTATTCGCATTAAAGAAACAGCGGCCATTTTAGCCGTGACACCCCTTCTGTTTCTTAAATGCGAAAAACCCCTACAGAAACAATACATTACAACAATACAACAATACATTATATACATAAACCCAGTTTTGTCATCAGTTCATTATGGGATGTTGCTGGCAAAGGCTTGGTAAACAAATCAGCAATATTATCTTGTGACTGACAATACTCCAGTTTGATTACCCCATTCTGTACACAATCTCTCACATTCGCATGACGGATAGCAATATGTTTTGATGCGGATTTCATTATTTCAGAGCCCGCTAATGCAATGCACGATTGGCTATCTTCATACACTTGGATAGGCAAATCTACTTTACAATCTAGATCTTTTAGTATCTGTATAAACCACATGATTTCATTGCATGCTAGCGATAGGCTCCCATATTCTGCCTAACAGGATGAGGTCGCAACAAATCCTTGTTTCTTTGACCTCCATCCAATTATGGAATTGGCAAACATCATAACCATTCCACTTGTAGATTTTCTAGTAGCTACACAGCTCCCCCAGTCCGCATCAACAAATACTTCTAGTTTTTCATCTTGTGCACTAGATATCTTTAGACATACATTTAATGTCCCCTTTAGATATCTGATAAGCCTTTTCAAAGCACACCAATCGGCAGTACTGGGTTTAGATACACGTTGGCTCAGAACATTTGTAGCACATGCAATGTCTGGCCTTGACCACTGGCTTAAATACAACAGTGATCCTATTTTTGAGTGATACAACTCAGGCTGATCAAATTCATCATCACATAGTGTCTTTGGGAAATCTGGTGTCATGGGAGTCTGAACTGGCTTGCAGTTTTCCATGCCAAACTGCTCTATTAAATGAAGAATTTTCTCTTTCTGACTCAACAGGAAGCTTCCATCAGCTTCCTGCCTTACTTCTACTCCCAAGTAATTGCTTACAGGCCCTAAGGCTTTAAGCTTAAACCTCTTTTCCAATTGACTTGTGAGCTTCTGGATCTCATCTGTGGAACTCCCTGCCACAAGCAAATCATCAACAAAGACTAAGAGCATTAGATATTTGTTGCCTGTCCCCTTGGTGTACAAGCATGGATCAGCCACACTCCTTTTAAAACCAATTTTTACAAGGGCTTCATTTAAACACTGGTTCCAACACCTTCCACTTTTTTTGAGACCGTAAACAGCCTTTCTCAAACGCCAGACTGCACCATTCTCCTCTTCAAACCCAGGGGGTTGTCTCATTAACACTTCATGGTCTAAATTTGCATGCAGATATGCAGCATCAACATCAAAATGGTGCACTGCTAGTTGTCTTACAGCAGCAATGGAAAGCATTAAACGAAAAGTTTCACTCTTTAGCGTGGGAGAAAACACTTCATCATAACTCTCCCCTTTAATCTGAGTGAACCCTCTGGCTACTAATCTGGCTCGAAAACGTGGTTCCCCAGATGCAAGGGTTTTCCTTTTATAAACCCACTTGCATGACACCACTCTGCCACCAGGTGGCGGCATTATGACCTCAAACACTTTGTTACGTTTAAAAGAGTCCATTTCTTCTTTCATAGCTTGTTCCCACAAAGCACTTTCCCCAGGGGGTAAGTCTAAGACTTCATTATAACTCTGTGGTTCCACACAACTCACATTGCATACTCTCACTCCTCCTAGGGTCAAACGCTGAGGAGGTACACCCTTGTTTGAACGCTGGGAGCGCCTAGGCACAACTACTTCTTCTTCCCCCCTTATCTCTGGCTCTTCTTCCTCTTCCTCTAGAGAAGTATTATCTATTGCCACATCTTTTGGGGAAATCTGTGCCTCCTCCTCATCCTGCTCCTGTGTTGCCAATGGCTGAGAAGGAGCCTCTTCTCTTACTTGCAGGGGCAGTAGGCAATCAGGGTTGGCATGGATCGCAGTCCATCTGTCCTGGTCAGCGAAGTCTGCACTTCGTGACAGAACCACGCGTCCTGGGCGTAAATTGAAACGCCACCCTTTGCCATAGGACTGATATCCCACAAACCGCAGTTTCTGCGCTCTAGCACCCCCTTTCTGACGCTGAGCTTTGGGAATGTTTACATGTGCCCAAGAACCCCAATTATGGAGCATTGTCCACTCTGGTTCTTTCCCAAACAACACACGATATGGAATATCTTTTATAGAGCTAGACCAGGTTCTATTAATCAAAAAGTTTGCGGTCAGAAAAGCCTCGCCCCACAGCCTATGGTTGTGGCCCAATCCTGCATCCACTAGCAGGCAGTCCTTTACTGACTGTATCACAGCCCCACGTCTTTCACACAGACCATTTTCAGCAGGGCTATTAGGGTTAGTCAAACGATGGGTGATCCCCTTACGTCGCAACCATGTCCCAAATTGTTTGTTCAGAAATTCTCCGCCCCTATCTGTTTGCAGCTGCACAACAGGCCGAGCGAAGAGCTTTTCAGCTTGGGCAACCCATTCTCTGAATGTGGGGAAACACTCAGATTTCTGCTTTAACAAAAACAGCCAACTAAAACGTGATTTGTCATCTATTACCAGAAAAGCATATCTGGCGCCCCCTTCAGTCTTCTGTGGAAAAGGGCCTATCACGTCACAATCGACAAGTTCTAAAACCTCTTTAGATACTCTGTCGCTTTTAGAAGCCACAGGCTTCCTCTTAGATTTGGCCATTTTACATACATTGCAATCTAGCAAACAGTTACAGCTATTTACTTTTAGGTTCTTGCACACCTTTTGCATTTCTGAAAGCACACGGAAATTGGCGTGACCCAGTTTTCTGTGCAGTTGATGTACACACCCCTTATGAACTGGCAAATTATCCTGAACCACCTGGGCTGCTTTAACAGGCTTGTCCTGCATTACATATAACCCATTTTCCAACTTTGCATGGCCACATACCTGAGTTCCATTCTTTATCAGACAGCCATCCTGCGTGAACTTAACACTATACCCTGCATTAATCAAACAGCTTACAGACAGCAAACAATAGTCCAAACTGCTGACAAACAGAGTCTCTGGTAGAGTAGTGTTCAAGCACTGCAGGAAACATGTTCCCTGGCCATCAATCTTGCTTCTACGACCATCAGCAAGATAAATTGAGTCTTTTCCATCAGCTAGCTTCTCCAGGGTCTTAAAGTGCTCCCGACTATTGCAGATAATCCTGCTGCTGCCAGAGTCCAGCAACCATGTTCCTCGAGGTATTTTCCTCTCCTCTCGAGAAAATGCAGACACAAACTGAGCAGAACGCGTGTTCTTCTTCCCTGAAGAGAACCCATTCTGCTTACGTTTCTGCGTCGATTGCTGTCTCTGCTCCATGTCATCTCCTGGAAGTCTTGCCCTGCATTGACGTTGGAGATGCCCGGGTTGGTTGCATCTATAGCATCTCCTCACCGCCATGGCCAAGTCCAAACCTTGGCGTTGCTCCATTGGCAGATTCTGCTGCTGGCCCCCTCGGCTGTAACTCCTCCGCTCTTGGGGTTTAGCCTGTCTATCGGACCTTCTTTCTGCTTCTTCGGTCAATCTGCCAACCACATACTCAAGGGTCAGATCTCGGGGACGCATACTCTCCATGCTGTTAATCACAGGCAACCAGCTTTCAGGCAAGCTTGAAAGGATAATGTATGTTTGGTCAGTCTCATCATAACGCTTACCTCTCTGTTGTAGTTGAAGAAACAGAGATTTCAGCGTTTGAAGATGAGTTGCCAAACTCTCACCTTCTTTCATAACAGTCCTGAACAGCCTTCTGGTCAGAGAAATTATAGTTCCAGCAGTTTATCTGACATGCATTGCCCTTAATAAATTCCAGCACTCAAACGCTGTGCTGGCATTTGCTACATGCAATAACTGAGAGTTGCTCAAACACAGCATAATTTGGGCACGGGCCCTTTCATCTAGCCGTTTTTTCTCAGCAGAGTCCCGTCTCAAAACCTCAGTTTCAACACAGTCCCATAGTCCATCTCTCCTTAACAACTGCTGCATTTTAATTGACCAACTCAGCCAGTTGCTCTCTGAGAGAAGTTCAAAAGGGATGCCTCCCCCAATATTTACAACTTGGGAAGACTGGAAATCTGCCATCTCTGCTGGTGCTTGCTGAGCCCCTTCTGTGGAGTCTCCAGCAATCTCTCCTGACTCTCTCTTTAGAGTCCAACTGCATGGTCCTGGCTGGCACTCACCGGCTTCTAGCTGCTGCCTCTGTTGACCCTCAGGTCCCGCCTGGCTCTGCAACTGGTGTAGCCGCTCTGTGAGTTGCCTACTGTGGTCCTCTAGCAGTTCAAACTGTTCCAGTAGCTGACGCTGAGTGCTTTCCTGATCCTCAGATCCTAGCCGCTCCAGCGTCGCTGCAGACAGTTACAGCTTGCCACCAACTGCTCCAACGCACAGCCACTGGCTCCGTACACCACCAGGACTCACCAGCTCCTTGCTGAAATGCTGTTAGTCGTTTTGCACTCTGCACATGCTCAGAAACACTGGGCCCATAACCTGTCAGTGTTTGTAAAAAGCAAAAAAAAAGAAGGAAAGGGTTCTGACCTCCCTTTGTCTCCTCAGTCTCCTTGTCGGCACAAAAAGAGTCCACAAGAATAACCTTGCAGAGTTTTATTCTTAAAAGTCCTTGTGCAAAACACGACTGAATAACTATACACACCAGCACCAACCAACCCAAACACCAGCCACAGCCCAAACTAACATTTCTCACTTATATATACAACTTGGTGCAGACCGCTGAGTCATGCTGACCCAGCTTTATTCGCATTAAAGAAACAGCGGCCATTTTAGCCGTGACACCCCTAAGAGCCCGGTGCCCGGGTGCCCCGCACTCTTAGCACCTATGGGTAAGATGGCCCTGGATGTTGTTTGTAGTGCTACTGTGGTCAGTGAAATGGGGATTCCTATGTGGGGATACTTTCTGCATCAAGTAGAGGCATGAGAAGGGACAACAAAGCAGACTGGACAGAAAGAGAGAAACTTAAACTGACAACTCATCTTTCTATCCCATTGGGATTTACTTTTGAGGAGACAAGGTAATGATTATGATTTTAAGTACCTTTCTGGCTTCTGATCAATTCTGAGTCAGTTCTAGCCATTTTTTTTCAAAGAAGCTTGTGTGATTCTGTAATGAACCAACATACAAGCTCCCATAAATGTCTGTGTAGCTGGAAGTCTCCTTCAGTTTTTTTTAAATTATCATTTGAATTTATTTTACGACATACATACACACATTAAACATAACAATAATAATGAATAATCAACACTAAAACTTGCAAAAAAAGAAATACAACTTAAACATTGTTTCAAAAATTTATGCAAACAAATGAAAATCAATATATATACCATACTTCAATTCTTCTTTATTTTCAATTGGCTTCCTTCATCCTCAGCACGGTTCTCTTTTCATTTTTGGTAAACTGTTTCCTTCTTAATTCCTTATTACCTCTTTTTCTTTCTATTTCTGACTTACACACCTTAATTTATTTTGCAGAAGTTAATCAAAACAAGTCCAAGTATTAATTTGAGGGCACTGCTTTTTAAAATATTCTCTATATTTTCCCTAGTCATTTTGAAATTTTTGTTTGGGCTGATCCCTGATAGCTTCTGTCCATCTGACTAATTCACTATAATCCAATAATTTATCTTGCCATTCTTTTTTTGTCGGTGTTATTTCCCCCCCCCCCCAATTTTTGGCAATTAATGTTCTCGTGGCCCCTGTAGCATAAAAGAAGATTCCCCCTCCCCGGCTATATCTGTATCAAGTATCCCCAATAAAAAAAGCTTCTGTTTTCTTTATAAAATTTTGTTCGAATATTTTCTTTAGTTCCTCATACACTATATCCCAGAAGCCCTTGATTTTATCATATTTCCACCACATATGTATGAGTGTCCCCTCTCCAACACAGATTTGATTTTGTCTTATTTACTTTAAGGTAAGGATTGCAGCCTAAGCCTTGTTGAATTCACTATGGCTTTTTTTTTTTTTTTTAAAAAAGGAACCTAAGTGAAACTTACCCATAAAAATGTTTAGGACCAAGGTGTACATTAGACAAGACTTTACAGAACTGACTCCCATTCCTATATAAATTGGTGACAAAATGGTTGGCCATTAAAAATGATCATATGTTATTTAATATGACAGAGGAGAGGAGGCAACACGAGGCAAGGAGAAAGGAGGATTTAAAGTGCTGTTTATGCAAAATAACATTTCCTAATATTGAACATGTCTTAATTTAATACTAGATGCCATAACTTTTGCCAGACACAGAAAGTAGTGAAGCATCATATGGTTGCTAATGCAGTCTTAAATCTTTGGTGACACTCCAACATACTTGTAATGAGAAAGGTTGTTGTGTAACGGAAAGGCAGTCCATCTCTCCCAAACTAGACATCCATTTTTCCTGGAGCCTAGATCTGGTTCCTTGGGAATAGTTCCAGACAAGTGTGGACATGCAGAAAGCTGCTCTGCCATCTTTTGGAATCTATAGATCATAGAATTATACAATTGTAGAACTGGAAGGAACCCTGAGGATCATCTAGTCCAATGTCCTGCAATGTCAACTAAATCATACATGACAGAAGGCCATCCAGCCTCTGATCAAAAACTTCCAAGGAAGTCCATTCGCTGTCAAACCACTTTTACTGTCAGAAAGTTCTTTCAGATGTTTTGTCTGAATTTCCTTTCTTGTAACTTGAAGCTATTGGTTCGGGTCCTAGCTCCCAGAGCAGGAAAAAAGAAGCTTGTCCATCTTCATGTGACAGCCCCAGGTTGTGCTTACTTTCCATTTTTGGTGGAAAATAACTCCAATTTACATAGCAAGATACTGATAACTCATTTGCTAACAGCTGCCTTTTGAATTGTGTCTCAAGGCTGGAAGGATGTTTCTACATACTCTTGGTTTTAAAAAGCTTTATTTATTGCCACGTCAGAGAAATTCACCCACTAACTCCAGGTTCTAGGAGGGGCAACTGACCCATTGTGCTGGTGGTTTTTTCTAGCTTATTTAAAGATACAGTCACATGGGTGGCAAATTCCATCCAAACAGGATTTCATCTGGTGCTGTTTTTGATTATGTGAGTTTTTTCATCTGTTTATATCTTACCTGGAAATACTGCCCTATTGTCTCTTTTGTACACGTTTCCTTTAATATTTTTCTCTATATCTCTCATTTCCTTGCTGTATACCTGACCATGCTGAATTCTTTTCTTTTCTTTTCTTTTCTTTTGTTGAATTGTTGGAAAACTCTTGTTACTCTTGCTTTTTTTATACAATTATATATATTCAAAAAAACTTTCCTTTGCTGCTGCTCTTTTCCAGGCAATTGTGAAAGTACAAGGCATATGCAGAGATGACATCACTGTCCGGAAATGTTAAGAGTCTTTGGCCGATAAACATCATTCTGTACTACCATGTGGCAAACACTTTCTCATGTTACTCTTCCTATAAACATGAGAGTTCCCTTTCTGGTGCCAGATGGATGAGTAAGACAGAACAATAGAAATATCCTTACTTAATTTCATATGTCCCTTCAATATAACACACCGTACTAGGTTAAATGAATGCAACTGTTATGGTTCTTTTCAACAACAGGCCATGATAAATCACACACTTCCTTTCATTACTTTTGCAGCTGGAAGAGAGAGAGAGAGAGAGAGAGAGAGAGAGAGAGAGAGAGATCAACATAGTGCATGTGCATGATTCTTCAATATGAGACATGAAGTGCAATTATATGCATGTTTCTTCAGAAGTGAGGTCAATTGGGCCTGATTCCAATTAAGTGTGCACAGGATTCCAGGCAGCCTAAGATCATTCAAAAAGTGAGGACAGCAGGCTTTTCCGAATAAAGAATGTTGATGTCCTGGTAACCTATGGCAGTGTCTCATTCAACTGCATTTGGTATATGCTTTCAAGGTAATGCAAAGAGCACTAGATGAAGGTAGAAAAATCAAGGGAATGGACTGTCAAAGTCTGATTTAAAACCATTTTGATTGCCTTATACCCCATATAGATGAACATTTTAGAACTGATATTGCAAGAATGCATTAGGCCAGGGATAATATGAAGGCATTCCTAATAATAATAATAAATTTATTATTTATACCCCACCCATGTGTCTGGGTTTTCCCAGCCACTCTGGGCAGCTTACAGAATACAGTGGACGCTCGGGTTGCGAACATGATCCGTGTGGGATGCAGCGTTCACAACCCGCAGCGGCACGTCTGCACACGTGCGAATTGCGATTCGGAGCTTCTGTACATGTGCAAAGCGTGATTTAGCGCTTCTGTGCATGCGAGACTGCTGAAACCCAGAAGTAACCCATTCTGGTACTTCCAGGTTTTGGCAGTCTGTAACCAAAAAAACAAACAAACAAACAAAAACGCAACCTGAAGCATCTGTAACCCGAGGTATGACTGTATATCTAAACATAATGAAACATCAAACATTAAAAACTTCTGGATACAAGGCTGTCTTAAGATGTCTTCTAAAAGTTATGTAGCTCTTTATCTCCTTGGCATCTGAAGGGAGGGTGTTCTACAGGGAGGGGGCCACTATCCTGCTGGATGACCGAGAGGATCCTGGAGGATCAGTTGTTCACAATTGAGTGGAAACTCTATTCTGCATTCCTTGATGCTTGTTCCACATACAATCCATAAAGTGTTGCTTTGTTTTTGGCTTTATGTGAAACTGCTAGAAATCTGTCTACTACTCTTAAAAAAAGGAGCTCTCTGTATACAGAAGGAAAAGGTGTCTACTGCCAGTATTAAGACGATCTGCTGGTGTGGTGGGAAAATGTACTTTCACATTGGTAGTGGTGTGAAAATAGTATAAACATCCGGTCCCTTTAGGATTATGCGAAATATATAGTTACGGCCACCAATTTGGATGGCTTTAACAGAGGATTAGACAAATTCATGGAGAATCAGGCTATGATTGGCTCTTAGCCATAATGACTAGGTTCTCCCTCCAGCATCAGCTGTGAGATGACACTTAATACCTGTTGCTGGCAATCATCAGCACTGCTGGACTCATGCCCTGCTTGCAAATTCCCCATAGGAATCTCTCTGACCACTGTGTGAGAACTGAATGTTGTGCATTAACTTTGTTGTTGTTTTCATATTATTTGAAATTTCAGTATCTCTATGAGTAAAGATTCATCTCTAACTGACTCATAAACAATATGAGCCAACCAGTCTAGTAAGCTATATGGATATTATATATAATGATAGGAATTTCATTCAGTGAGTGCTTACTTTTGAAGAATGGTCACCTGGGAAACTGAGAGTTGTATTCAATGCTGCCGTTTTGCTCATGCCGTTTTACTGCCACTTGTGCAAAGAACTTCCTCATTCTCTCCTTTTCCTTGCAGCCCCTGAGTAACTTTAAAATCTGCTCAGTGAGCCGGGGAGATGAGAGGAAGTGGAAATCCCATTGCCCAAGTGGAATGTGCTGCATATATAAAACCCACAGAGCTTCTGTATCTATATTTGTACAAATTTGTGTACAGACTATTACCTAAAAAATGAAAACAAAAAACCAAAGCAGTAGATAATATAAAATCAGAAATCATAAAAATGCAAAAAACAAACAAACCCCACCTCAGAATAATATGGTACAGGATTGACTGTCAATGGATCATGTTTTAAAGAAATCCCATTTAAATAAATAAAGAAAAGCTTTAAGTGGGCATCTCTAGTAAAAAATCTACACTCTCTAACTTCTGGAAGCAGTTTCTAAATGGATAGAGACAAATAAATAAATTGGTCAAGTTTTTATCTAGTTTTTGAAAGAACTAGTAAGGCTACAATAAAGAGTTTTTAAAATATGCTATCTGCTTTTTCTACATTCCAGGCGGTCTGCAGTGAACTATGCTGATCAGGTCTCCATTATCACACAACTTTCTTTTAGATTGAATCAGTGTCATTACAGCACATGTACTCTCCTGAAACTAGCAAAGGGCTCCCCTTACTGGTGGACCACAAGGTCATTTCTCCATTTTACTACTCAGACAGAGATAAAATAAGATAAAAATGGACAAGTTATCAAGGAAAGAAGAATAATATTTATTAACAAGCTGCTCACATTTCCTAACTGCACTCCCTATCTTGTTAAGACAGATCCTGTTAACAAGGAAGATTCTTGAGATGAAGAAAACAGAGAGAGAAAGTATCGAGTTTGGCACTAAGTAACCTTCCTGTCAGCACAGGGGTTTGTTTATACTTGCACAATGGGACTTTTCTTGCTTTCCTCCACTCATATTCTCCCTATAACTGTATGGAGTAGATTTGGTAAGTGTGCATGGCATTTGTATGTGTGTGTCTTGTCAGGGAAGTGGAAATCTTTGCACTGGTGGAACAGTTTACATAGCACTACATTGGATAGAAGCCAGGGAATTTAGCAGAGCAGAGCATGGAAGACCATTCGATTCTTGGCAACCTAAGTCATCTAGGTTACAATCCTACACAACTTAACCTTGATGTCTGACTAGGTTTGCACTGTCAAGCTGCAATCATATACACACTTACAGTACTTGCAGGGCCAGATTTAGGTTTGATGAGGCCCTAAGCGGGTGGCGCTGTGGGTAAAACCTCAGCGCCTAGGGCTTGCCGATCACATGGTCGGCGGTTCGAATCCCTGCGGCAGGGTGAGCTCCCGTCTTTCAGTCCCAGCTCCTGCCCACCTAGCAGTTCGAAAGCACCCTTAAGTGCAAGTAGATAAATAGGGACTGCTTTATAGTGGGAAGGTAAACGGCGTTTCCGTGTGCTGTGCTGGTGCTGGCTCGCCAGAGTAGCTTCGTCACGCTGGCCACGTGACCCGGAAGTGTCTTCGGACAGCGCTGGCCCCCGGCCTCTTAAGTGAGATGGCCGCACAACCCTAGAGTCGGACACGACTGGCCCGTATGGGCAGGGGTACCTTAAGCTACCGAAAGTAATGGGGTCCTTTATATGCCCAGCTGTCCTTTGTCAACAACAAATTGTTGCTGTTGCTGTTTTTTGTGTTGAATAGATGCTATATGGTAATTTAGGGACCATGATCATGAAGAACCGTCAGGCTCAATTGTGGTTTGTTTGACAGATTCAGCAGATTTCGCTGAAATCCAGCACTGGGGGAAATAAAGCAATGGGAAGAAAGGGAAACAGGGGTGCCCTCTTGCCCTCTGGATTGTGGGTGCCTGCCATCACAACATGGATGTGCGGCATCACATACACTATGTGCATGCTTGTGTGTGTGTGACGTTGCACGTCTGCTTTTGTCAGGCATCAGTGGATCCAACCCCCACAGTGGGTTGCCAGAAATGGTTAACACAAGGGAAGTTCTTACCAACAATTGTCTTTTATTCAATATTCACAGAGAGGCTTAGAAATGTAGCCTTTTGGAATAATGGCATTGCTGCGAGTAAATCTCCACTCCCCTTCTCTCCCACTTTCTCATTCATCAACAGCCCCACTCCCCTTATGGTTGCCGCTTACAGTTGTCTCCAAGCCCTTTGTCCTCCTATTTTTAAGGTTCGCTGGGTTCTGGGAGATGGTGGGTCTGGGATGCTTTCTAGTGATAATGTATCAGCCAGCTGCTCCAGCTCTGCCTCCTTCTCTCCCATTATTTTGCAACTTTCTCCCTCATCTTCCTCTGAGCTGTGACCTCCCTCAAACCCCTGTTGTAATTCTGAACTGTCTTTTTCTTTTCTGGATGGGTCAAACTGGGGAGGCGGTCTCCACCACTGGTGGAGGAAGAGGAGTGTGGGGGGAGCGTACCACCCCCAGCAGTGCGATCCCAGTAGGGTGTCATTGTGGCTGCCCCCTTGCTTGCACTGGGACCCCCCTGCAGACAGTGTGCCCTGCCCCGGGACGTGTGCCCCTCCCCTGTGGGTGGTGTGTCCCACCCCAGGGGGCGTGCGAGCCCTGCCCCGCCTACTCTCGGCCCCCGCCCCCGGTGCTGGAGCATGAAGCTCCGCTACTGGTCTCCACCACTCTTCTGAGACCCTGACAACTTTGCAGTGGCCAGCGATGGTGGTTCCTCCACCTCTCCACAGCCAGCGAGGCACCCTTTACCACACCTCTGCCTCCACATCCAAGCCCCGCCCCCCAGGGAGAGGGTTCCTTGGTCGTTGGCTATGGAGGGCAGAGCTGAACTGCTTCTCTCTCTGTGACTGTGCCCCAGAGGCTGGCTCTCTCGTGGAGGCAGAACCAACAGCCCCCTAGAGTTGGCTCCAATAATAATAATAATAATAATAATAATAATAATAATAATAATATTTTTTATTTATATCCTACCCTCCCCAGCCGAAGCCAGGCTCAGGGCGGCTAACAACAATAAAACAGTACAAAAGTACAGCACAAACAACACTCTAAAACCATTCATTATAAAATTAATTCAAATCAAGCCACTGGCAACCATTGGGCCAGAGCTCCGCGAAGATTGCCGAGGGAGGGAGTCAGGCTGTGCCCTGGCCAAAGGCCTGGTGGAACAGCTCTGTCTTGCAGGCCCTGCAGAAAGATGTCTCTTGTGACAGAGTGTTCCACCAGATTGGAGCCACAGCCGAAAAAGCCCTGGCTCTAGTTGAGGCCAGCCTAACTTCTCTGTGGCCTGGGACCTTCAAGATGTTTTTATTTGAAGACCGTAGGTTTCTCTGGGGGGCATACCAGGAGAGGTGGTCCCGTAGGTACGAGGGTCCTAGGCCGTATATGGCTTTAAAGGTTAAAACCAGCACCTTAAACCTGATCCTGTACTCCACCGGGAGCCAGTGCAGCTGGTATAGCACTGGGTGAATGTGATCTCGCAGCAAAGACCCCGTAAGGAGTCTCGCTGCAGCATTCTGCACCCGCTGGAGTTTCTGGGTCAGTCTCAAGGGCAGCCCCACGTAGAGCGAGTTACAATGAGGGGGGGTGTAGATTTGAACATATTTATAGAAATAGCTGACTAATAAAAAGCAGAAGTTTTGAAGGGAGTCTCTGTAACTCACAAGCACTGGGACTAGCACTAATTCCACCTTGCAGCAAGCACATTCTGTGATTTACAAAGCCCCTTTTTCGCAACCTTTATATGCTACAGCCTGTGGAGTAAGGGGAAATGTTAAGCCAGTATGTTCCTTCCTACATTGTAAGACATTTAATTTTTTTTAAACTTGTTCTAGATTTATATATTGCTCTTCTTTAATGAAGCTTAGATTTGATTCAGAAATCACAACTGGCCCAAGTGATATTTATTTCTGAACAGAGATTTGAACCTGTGTTTTCTATTCCCTGGGACTCAGCCATACAGCTGCAAATAAATTGTTTTAATTGTGTTTTAAGTGCAATATACAATGTGACACTAGCTGGTGATTGTGAGCCTTATGGAAAATTCAATGTATTTTTAAAAATGCCTTTTTTTAAAAAAGCATTTTCAGAACGGTTATCTGCTGCATCACATTGGTGAATGTGCATATTGGAGTCACCTCCCTAATTTACCTGTCTGGGGTGTCTTGTCATCGTGTTAAAAAACTGAGATACCACAAAATTATATTGCAGAATTCTTACCTACAGTGATTTTTGTTATTATTATTTTTAGTAGTAACACTATTAGATCCAGCACCATTTGATCCTACTAATCAAATGTATAGTTGGTTAGTTGTTTTGGTTAGGAACAAATTTGTCCCTTAAAAAACACCAATTCGGATAGTGGAAAAATACTACTGCACTTATCTGTATTTTCTAGTGAATTGGTTTGGTGAGAGATTGCTTTTGTAGACTGCTCACTTGCATCTTTTCTTTTATCAAAGACTTATTCTTTGTACCATAATAAGATAAGTTGAATGGGGCCTGTAATTTTATACAGTGCTACTTCAAACATGCGCTATCAGTGTTCATTCATGTGAATGTAATTATATTCCATGCAGTCTAACATAATACTTTGTTGGCAAGTAATGATGAACAAAAACCATTTAGGGCTGCACAAAAAATAAATGTATATCATTCTGCCCAGTCATTTGATTCAAAGCAAAAGCTGGGTTTCTCTTCTTTTTAAACAAGATTTGGTACAATGAGAAGACTATTAAATGGGGAAGTAGAATCAGATACTTCTAAAGAATTATCCTAAAGTGGCAAATAGGAAGCTAAACACAGCCAAACAGAAATAAAAACAAACACCAGGGACATTTTAGGGCACTTGTTTGATTTGTGATATGCAGTTAAGAACTAGAAGGGGTCCAAATCCCAGACGGAATGTTTTCATTAAAAATTAGAAGGAATTTTCTAACAGTATGAGCTGTTCAACAGTGGAATGGATTACATCAGAAGGTGGTGGACTCTCATTCACTGGAGGTTTTGAAACACATTTTGGATGGTCATCTGCCAATGATTATTTAGCTGTGATTCCTTCATTACAGAGGGTTGGACTGGGTGACATTTGGAGGTCCCTTCCAACTCTACAATTCCATAATTAATGCAAAATGTAGTTGTTAGTCAGCTGTCAAGCCTGCTAGCCATTTGAAAGGGTCAAGAGTGATTAAAACATATTTCCTTAAAGCGACGTTACATACCCAACATTTCTCCAATGGAAATAGGGGCGTCCCATTCCATAACAGAAATTTTCCTAGTTATACCCCAAACAACTTGCTGGGTTGCCCCAGCCACTCTGGGCAGCTTCCAACATATTTAAAAACAATAAAATGGTTGTTGTTGTTGTTGTTTAGTCATTTAGTCGTGTCCGACTCTTTGTGACCCCATGGACCAGAGCACGCCAGGCACTTCTGTCTTCCACTGCCTCCCGCAGTTTAGTCAAACTCATGCTGGTAGCTTCGAGAGCACTGTCCAACCATCTCATCCTCTGTCGTCCCCTTCTCCTTGTGCCCTCCATCTTTCCCAACACCAGCAACATAATAAAATATTAAACATTAAAAAACTTCCCTATACAGGATTGCCTTCAGACAGTTTGGAGATTGGATACCGCCATACCCTCCAACATTTCTCCAATGAAAATAGGGACGTTGTAAGGAAAAGCGGGACATTCCGAGATCAAATCAGGAACCGGGACGGCTTCTCTAAATTGGGGATGTTCTTGGAAAATAGAGACACTTGGAGGGTCTGACGTTACAGAATTTCTAAAGAACACCCCTGCTAGTTTGTTACTGCAAAGAAGCAGACAGTGTCTTAAAGATTAAAGGCTGCACTCCTGCCCCACTTACCTGTGAGTAAGCCCCAGTTCAACCTCACTCAAGCTGCCCAAATCCTGTCTACTTCTGTGGGATTTAAGCAGCCTTGCTGAATGCAGGCTAAAGCCATCAGCCAGGAGAGCTATCTTTGCACATGGGAGATAGTTATACCTATAGTCAGAGCTGCCTTGTACATGTACATACAACCACTTAGCTCTATAGAAAAGTCTCTCTTACTAATAGCTTGTCTGTTCCATTTATAATCAGACCATGCAGTCTTTTTCTAATGTATTATAGCATAAGCTTTGCATGCAAGAGAGTTTTGACAATGCTTGCTCTTGCCTACTGAAGCTCGTGCTACAATTAATTAGCTAGTAAGGGTCACATTTACACCATACGTCTAAACTCTAAAAAAAATCCCTAGACCCCTCACAGAGCTCCAATTCTTCTAGTTCCCTGTGAAGATGGACTGACTGTTAACTTCTCTGAAAATTGTAGCTCTTTGAGAACAACTCTCAGCACCCTTAACAAACTACAGCTCCCAGAATTATTTGGCAGAAGCCATGACTGTTTGAACTGGTCTTCTTCTTTGGCGATCACTCGTAGCTGAGTAAGATTGTCTTCCATAAACATGGTTTTAATAGTGAGTCCGTAAGTGACTGTGGAAGTCAATTCTGGATCCACATGTCCTTCCACAGTGAGGACATAGGTTTCCGGGTGGGAGTTGATCACGGTGAGAGTTTGCCAAGCGTACCTTTCTCTTAGCACGTTTCTCCCTTTCGTCCTGAGTTTGAGTGTCTTCAAAGCCCATGACACCTTTGGTAAAGGCTGTTCCCCAATACAGTGGTGCCTCGGGTTGCATACGCTTCAGGTTACATACGCTTCAGGTTACAGACTCCGCTAACCCAGAAATAGTACCTCAGGTTAAGAACTTTGCTTCAGGATGAGAGCAGAAATCGTGCTCCGGCGGCACGGCAGCAGCGGGAGGCCCCATTAGCTAAAGTGGTGCTTCAGGTTAAGAACAGTTTCAGGCTAAGAACAGACCTCCGGAATGAATTAAGTACTTAACCTGAGGTACCACTGTAAATTTAAACTGGTATCATAGTGCTTTAAATGTATGGTGTGAATGTAGCCCAGGTTAGCTCCATTAATTTCAATTATTTTCTACTGTGACTAGAACTTGGTTCTACTGTGACTAGAACTTGGTTACAGCCCATTGTGTATCTCAGGCATTTTACGCCCAGCACTTCCCCTTCCCAAGTTCACTTTCCCATGTGCAGTGGCCGTCTCCAATCACATATGACACTCTGGGGCATTGTGGGAATTTAGAATTGAAGCCCAGCTAGTACTGCTGCCACAATAGCTCAAGAGAGCCTATGAACATAAGAATCCTTGTGTGGGCATTTGGCCTGGGAGCCTCCCACCCAACCCAGACCACTCTGTTAGTTTCCCCAAATTCCTAATTTTTCCAACCTTAAATACACTTTCCCACACCAGTTTGAGGATATATTTTTTTAAGTCTTCATGATTTTATTTATCTGCGTCTTAGTGCAAATTTCTCCTAATGTACACAATTTTTGCAAGGCAATTTCCTCTATTTTTTTTTTTTTTTTTTTGCATCGCATGCTAATTTTTTTCTAATATTTGCATTTTTATGCACACATTACCCTGGTATAGTCATTTGTGTACATTCCTTGGCTTCAGGAGCACACTGCGAACTTTGGAGGAGTGCAAATGAAGAATGAAACATTAAAATAGCCTGACTGTAAGAGCTATTCAACAGTGGAAAGAAGTACCTCAGAAGGTGGTGGACTCTCGTTTATTGGGGTTTTTTTAAAACAAGAGTTTGGGTGGTCATCTGTCAGGGATTTTTTCGCTGTGATTCCTGCATTGGATGAAGAACTCTGGGTATCTCATCCAATTCTGCATTTATGAAATCTAGAAAGGTGGCTGTGTTTTGATTCACTTATTGTTTCAGAAAATGTGAATTAGGCAGGTTTGCCTTTCAATGTGAACTGAATCCAATTTCTCTCTCTACCTGGAGCCTGCCATCTTTATTGATTGCCATCTTTGTTATCTATTGCATGCCAGGCAAAGCCAGTTCTGTTTTCTCATGCTTTCAATTGTAATTGAGATCCTTTTATTTTTTAGCTGTTGTGGTATCTGCTACCTATGCTTTTTGTTTCATTTTGTGGTTTTATGGCTATCTGATACTGTCTCCACTCATTTTTTTGCCACCCTGAAGCCACTTCCAATGAAATATAGAATATAAATGATATAAAATCCATAACTTGAATGTGTATCAACATAGCATTCAGCAAGCATTTCTGAGAGGAATATTCTGGTGGCTGTCAGCGTGTATCTGTATTTAATGTGGACTAAACAATCATTTTTCAATATTTTCTAATTTTTTCCTTTTCTTCTCTGTATACCTGCAATCTAAATAGAACTATAGCAAAAGTGTAGAAAAAAGCCATAAATGAAAAGCATCCTCAGATACATAATCAAATTAGACTTGGGATAGTAATCTAAATTTTCACCCAAAAATGGGTAAGTGCAATTTTCTAGAAACGTTCTTTACATCTGTAAATCAAATCCAGTAAAATTACATGATATTTACCTGTATATATTGAAAGTCACAGGATAAGCATCCTATTCCAACAAAATGTGATGTTTGATAAATCCCCTTCAGTTCTATTTGTAAATGGAGAGCAGAGAAATAATTTGAATGCCTTCTTTGGAAGCACAAATAATGGAGCTGTCCTCTAGAGGGATCCATTTTATTGCATTTCTACAAGGCACAGAAATCCCGGCGACATATTTTTATTTCATTTGCTCTCGTTAGCAGATGAATCATTTAACCCATGATAATGGAAAATGCTTTAGATTACTGGTTAGTGGAGATAAGCCAGGAATTGCAATGAAGATTGCTTTGGACATAGGTTTAGAAATAAGACCGATTGAGCAAAGTGGACCTTACCGCCAAGGAAACATGCATAGGCACGGGTGAAAAAATTGTGATGGATAATAATAATAATAATAATAATAATAATAATAATAATAATAATTTATTATTTATACCCCACCCATCTGGCTGGGTTTCCCTAGACACTCTGGATGGCTTCCAACAAAAGATTGAAAATACATTAAAATATCAGTCACTAAAATCTTCCCTAAACAGTCAAGCAAGATTTAGTCAAGCAAAACTGAAACATCTTTCTAATCATTGTGCTACATATAAAGCAAAAATGCATGGATGGAAATATTGATGGAGGGTTCTTGAATGAGAGATTGATTAACTGATTACTTATTCCCCGGAAACCACACCTTTCAGTCTTTACAATGGGGATATAAAAGTCAGTCATGTGACCTTGGTATAGAAAGTGCTGATTAAAACAAAAAGGGGTCTACAGTCAGGTGAAGTTAAAATTGTGGTGAGGAGATTCACTAGAAGCTCGCTGTGCTGACTGCTGTCTCACTTGCTCAAATTTTATCTTGACACTATTGAATTTTCCAGAATGAGGTTAGAGCTTCCAGTGAACATTCTTGTTGCTGATGTCACTCTGACACAGACCTCAGAAGCGTAAAGGCCTATATAAGGGCTCCCTCTGCTGGCCTCTATTTATGGTGCTTCTGCATGAATTTGCATCACACTCACCCTCCACCTCCAGGATTTGTAACCCACAAGGTATTTATGTGTGTCCTTCCTTGATCTTTGACTCACCTACCCACATAGCTGGTGCAAAGATGCTAAGCATGTGCATAGATGCCATAGTTCACATAAGGGAAGGTGTTATGCTCACAAGAAAAAGGAAAGGTCAGATCATACGCACTTGTCTTCAAGACTGCTTCCTACACCTTTCATCTATTTGTGGCATAAGCAAAGAATTCTAATCGTGTACTAATTGGGCTGTGAAAATATCACAGCCCCAATTTAGATTTTGCACTGGGGACCAAATCCCCTCTACCGATAACATCATGTTCCACGTGGGATGGGAACACTTGTCCAAAGATCTGTAAACCCAACAAGGCACAATACATTGGAACTGCTGCACTCCTGGGATGCATTGGTCCATGCTTCCCGCTTCCCTGAATGATGGAAGACCAAGGGGCAAAAGTACTGGGTTTAATATAGCCTCTGTTGTGCTATTTCTGTAACATTTGCTTCATTTACAAACATGAAATCAAAGCCTATTGGTAGCAAATAGGCACTCTCTTTGTTGTTGTTGTTGTTGTTTAGTTGTTTAGTCGTGTCCGACTCTTCATGACCCCATGTACCAGAGCACACCAGGCACTTCTGTCTTCCACTGCTTCCCACAGTTTAGTCAAACTCATGCTGGTAGCTTCGAGAACACTATCCAACCATCTCATCCTCTGTCGTCCCCTTCTTCTTGTGCTCTCCAACATCAGGGTCTTTTCCAGGAAGTCTTCTCTTCTCATGAGGTGGCCAAAATATTGGAGTCTCAGCTTCAGGATCTGTCCTTCCAGTGAGCACTCAGGGCTGATTTCCTTAAGAATGGATAGGTTTGTTCTTCTTGCAGTCCATGGGACTCTCAAGAGTCTCCTCCAGCACCATAATTCAAAAGCATCAATTCTTCGGCAATCAGCCTTCTTTATGGTCCAGCACCCAGTAAATCCTGCAGAATGGGAGAGTAGTATTGTGTTCATTTCCTGCTTGCAGACTTCCCAGAAGAAACTGTGAAGACTAGAAAGGCTTTTGACCTGATCCAGCAGGGCTGTTCTCCTATTTATTTCACAAAATTTAAAACTGTAGAACTCCCTTTGTTTTCCTGCTTCTTCATTTTAGCACTGAAGAGCATCAATTTTTGGAAGGTGGGGTCCACACAATCAGTGTCTGTGTGTATGACTTTTGGAGTGTTCAACTTCCTAATTTTTTTGTTATTTATAAAAAATATTTATAGACCCCCCTGCATATGGAAGACATATGCCTTTAAAAAGTTTAAACAGCTGCATAGGCCCTGTTGGCATAAAAGGGTCTTCAAGAGATGTCTGAAAGTTAAAAGCAGGATTGGACCAGTAATGTAAAATGGCCCACTTCAAGTTGGAGCTACCTGGTTGCTTCTGCAATTTGGGAAACCAACAGAGCAAATATGCTGCCAGTGCACATGTTTTGGCAGACGTATCACCAGCCACCTGCCCTAATCAGCCGTCTAACCACTGCATTCTCCACTAGCTGCAACTTGCAGAGCAGCCCAACATAAAAGTGGGTTGCAGTAAACCAGTCTCAAGTTCACAAGTGCATGGACTACCACGACCAACGTTTCCTGATCCAGATACGTCTGTAGCTGGGAAACCAGATCAGCTGCTAAAAGGCACTCCTAGCCACAGGGTAAGCAGAATGGTTGTTTCCAGATGGATGTTTAACATGGGATAAATGCTCCTTATGTGTGCAAATTTATTGCAACATCCATACAACTTTGTTGACATCAAAATGCCAGCTCATATTTCTCTCCCATTAAATCTAAATGTATCTTTTCCAGGGAAAAGCCAGTACATAAAAAAGTAAACACCTGTTGCCAATTACCTGTTTGTGATATCTTAATGACCCATTTGAAATTAAGCTCCCATCACCTAATATCTAAAAAACAATGGGTGAGATTTGGATGAAGCTTGTGCAACAGAGCTGATGGTTCCATTTGCAAGCTTGCTATGTCACCTGGAAATTGGTGAGCAGAGGCCCGTTGGCCTCCAGAATCCATAAGAAACGCCCCATTGCTCCAAGTGGATGCCAATTTTGCACATATGGGACAGGTGGCAACCATAGGGGAACAGGTGTTCTGATTATTTTTTTAATGCTACAATAGTTTATAAGCTTTTATGAGCTGTGCTTAGGCAGCATTGTCACTTACAGGAAATGATTTTAACAAGGAAACAAAAAAAACACAAAAAGCTTTCCTGAGGGTGGATAGAAAGGTTTCAGCTCTTAATTTAAAACAAATTACCATTTTTGGATTTTGTACAGCTTTTGCTAATGCAGACAAAGGACAAAAGAATTACTGAATGTTTCCAGAGGAGGCTAATTGCTCTTTCGCCCCTAAAGCATTAATAGCTAGTTTGAGCAGCTAACTCGGGATCAAAGTGAAGGTATATGCAGTCTTGAAACTTTGGATCCAAGCCTAGATTTGTAGGACACCAACAATTATTAACTCCAGACATTAGTTGCCCTATGGAGAATTCATTGCTGCCCCTTCTGGGTTCACAGTACATTTTAATCAGTAAATTAAGGCAGCAAAATTTTGCATAGAGAGAGAGGACGGGGATGAAAACTGACTGGAGACATTGAACCCCATTACCAAATGACAGTTTGTGAGAAGGATGTGCTGTGACAGCTTCTCCAGATCTGCAGCAAAATTCTACTAATTGTAAGGAAATAATTAATATGAAATATATACTATATAGGGCTTTTATGTAAGAAGGTAAAGACACTATGGAGCAACCAACCACATTTTTCAAAGCATGTGAGGAGAAAGGCATGCGACAGAACTGGGCTGGGTGTGTTGAACTGGGTGGAAGTGTCCCTTTACCCCCATGCGGAGTGAAGTGTTGCTACTGCTACTCCATTCATGGAAGGACAGAAGTGCTGATGGAAAGTTGCCCACTGGCAGTAGCTCACAGAAATTGAGTGTTTAGAAGAGGAAGATGTCAGGAATGAGCCAGCTCTAAGCGAAGGTTTGCAGCCAAGTGTGGAAAGCAGCCAGGAACAGAGAGGCTTGGGTGTTAGGCAGACAGGGGAGAGCTGGCAGCTGCAGACTTTGGCTGCCCCTGACCTTGACGGGTCAGCTGATAAGGCAGTAGCTGAGAGCAGGGTAGAACACAGCCAAAGCTCGCAAGAAGAGGGTGGAGCTGATCCACTAAGTCCAAAGAGTCGGCAAATGGGAGGGCTGCTAGATAGGAAGCAAAACAAGAGATGTAAAGGTCGTAAGTTCAATATCTTCTGTCGTCGCCGGAAGGAGTCTTCAGAAAGGTCAGCTTGATTAATGATGCTGGAGGTTTTGTTAGAGCTGTCCGGAGTTATCTGTTTGTTTTTGCAATAAATCCCTCTTTTTAATTACCCATGCTTGCTGTGTTATGAAGCAGGTAACCTGGACTCCTGACAGAAGTGCAGGAAAGGGCTGAGCTGGCATGGAATCTGTTGGCTCCTGAGCCGCTCCCAATACTGTCATGTGATGGCCTAGGGCCCTATCCAGGCTACTACAGGACTCTGATTGGTCTTTCCCCTGCTCCTGCCTCAGCTGGTGTGGCTGCTCTGCTCCCTTAAGCTCTGCCAGGCAGCAATCTTATGCACAAGAAGCTGGTGTAAATTGAGCCAGCAGAAGTTAAGACAGTACAAAGGACACCAGATCCAAACGCCATTCAAGAGTGGGTCTGAGCTGGCCTAAGTCTAGCAGAGGGAAAACAAGCCTTTAAAATAGTGTCTGTCATCTTTTTTGTCAAATATACCAGGTTACCATGTCACATGTCTTGAGCTGAAGAGGTTTATAATCCAGACCAAGTACCCCCTCTCTGGCCCTGTTTTTCAGAAATTACGCCACTGGGTTTGGTGCTAGGACCCAGCTGAGCACAGATGGCAAATGTTTGGCTGAGCCAAGGATGGAGAGTAACTTGGCTGTATTGGGAACATCCCGGCTCAGCCAGAGATCTACTGGATCCTAAAGCCACTCATCCCAACAGGATTGCTCCCTTAGGCTGCAATCTATACCCACTAATCTAAGAGTAAGTTCCATTGAACTCAATGACATTTGCATCAGAGTAGACATGCATAGGTTCATTTTGTTAGGGAGCAGGAGATTTCTAGTATCACAATAACAAATGTCAACTAACAGTGCGGCCCTATTCAGAAATTAGTCCTGCTAAGTTCAATGAGACTTGCTCCCAGGCAAGTGTATATGAAATTGTAATCAAACTGACTATAAGAAAAAATGACAAAATTGCAGAACATTCATTGTCATGCCGTTGTGTTTATGTAGCTGCATATAGGTGCCTCCTACCTTCAAGAATTTTCCATTCAAATATTATCTGTTAACTGTATTGATGTCATTCAATACATACTTTTAAAAAGTGGATAATTTATATTTGCTGTTAGCGAAAAACAAAAATGCTTACCATGTTATTTTTCATATATTAATATTCTTCCTTTTAATTTTTATGGCTTCAATAAAGGGCATAACGATGATTTATGCAGCATGTATCTCATCAACTAGCATAACAAATAGGGTACTTTTGGACCACTACACAGATTGTGTTGGTTATAAGAATTGTTTTTGCTGACTCTTTTGTTGCTTCCCTGAGCAGGTTGTTTTTTATTCAGAAAGTTTCTCAACTAATGATGCCTTCCATGAGCGAATGTTCCCTATCATTTTCTGAACCCCATTTATACACAGCACTAAATTTCTATGCAGAGACCATTTGATCTGTGATTAATCATCATATTATTTATTTTTTAAAAAAACAAGAAAAAGATAACCATCACCTTAAAGTCTACAAAATTTACTGTGGCATAAGCTTTTGTGCACTGGAATTCACACCATCAGATGTGTGAAGTGTTATCTTAGGTTGGCAGGGATATTAGGGGGATATATATGGGCCCATTGTAATTATAGTATTTAACTTTTTATTAAATATTCTATTTATGTATCTGTGATGTTTTACATTTTTTCGTTCTGTTTCTGAATCACTCTGAATAAGGCTTCTTTTCCATTTAGCCTTATCTTCAGTAGTTTCCCAAATCTCCATGGTGTATTTTTCAACATTTTCCTTTGTGTTGGATTCCCCCCCCCCCTCTGATCTCTTCTTTTGTCTTATTGCCACTCTACTCTTCCATTCCTTGCATTCTCCTCTTGAGCAGCCACAGAGCTATTCAGTGTTGGGTTACCTTAATGATTTATGGGGGATATTTGTAGATATTTATAATTGCCTTTTCCTAGGATCAATAGCACGGAACAGCTTTTTCTTCTTCTTCTTCTCTGTCTCTCAGAATTCTCATTATGCACGTTATTAATGAAGGTTCTTAAGGAAACATAATGGCATTTAAATCTTTGGTTATGTTTTTCGTTGATAAAATCAATACAAGTGTAAATAAAAAGAAAATTACAACATATATCTATTGGTTTCCAGACAATTGTAATGGAGCGATCTTGTCAAGCTCAATGATACAAAACCACAGCTTTATTCTCTTCAGTGTGGAAATAATGTTCTCTCTTTGTCTTATAAATACCATGCTGTCTTGCTGGCTGTGTGATCTTTTAGCAACAAATTGAACCGTTGTGTGTTAGAGGATGCTATGTTCTTAACAAGTTTCATGTTTATACAGAAAGAAAAAAATTCTAAGTTAATCATCTTTGGTCTAATCACAGTTACAATGCTCTGGTGTCAGGAGAACCCACTCTCTTGAAGGGAATGTCGAGGCAGGCAGACTCAGGGGCTGCAAAAAATCGGGACTAGCTGTCAGGTGATGCTGCTGGTGCCCACCATTTTAATTTTGGACCCTCCCGTATGGCAGACCACAAGAGGAATTGCATACAGATTGAAAAAGAAAGTACCAGCAGAATTGCTTGCAGCTAGATTGACTCCCCCCACCCGCTGCTGCTGCTGCCCAAGAGAATGGAAGGAGAGCCAGTGTCCAGTCAAGAAGACTTTGTAATCACCCCTGTAGTTGGGTGGGCAGAGATTGCAAGGGGCCCACCCAAAGAGGTACCCTGCCGTTTTGAAGATTGCACTGTGTGTGCATACACACAGTGCCGGATTTACGAATAAGCTAAACAAGCTGTAGCTTAGGGCCACACTCTCTTGGGCCCCCCCCCAAAGAAATTAAAGGGTAAAAAACCTAGAAGTACATTTCCAAAATATAAGATAAAAAACAAATAAAATAAAACCTACATACAGCAACAGTGTTTTGTGTTGTGTAGGTTCCTATGGTGTAAGTAATGGGCCCTGCCTGCTAGCCTGCTCCCTAAAATACCACTGGTTTGCTCATTTCTATATATAGGGTGCCTACATTCTGCATGGACTGGCTGCATGGCAACATGTAGCACACAGCTGCAGACTGCAGTGCAGCACAGTTGACTGTAAGTCAAGCTGTTGTACCTGTTGTCTAATACAGTGGTGCCTCGCAAGACGAAATTAATTCGTTCTGCAAGTCTCTTCGTCTTGCGAGTTTTTCGTCTTGCGATGCACGGTTTCCCATAGGAATGCATTGAAAATCAATTAATGCGTTCCTAGGGAAACCGCCTTCAGACCAGGTCCGGGGACAGTCTGTCCCCGGACCTCTTTTGAAGGCTGGGGGGGGGGACAAGGGCTTTTCTTCCCACCCCCAGCATTTTAAAAAACCCCGGGACAGCGGAGGACTTCTCCGCTGTCCGGACGATCTTAAAATGCTGGCGGGCGGCATTTTAAAATCGCCCCGGACAGCGGAGGACTTCTCCGCTGTCCGGGGCGATTTAAAAGCCCCTGGGAAGGCAGGCAGGGGGGACAAAGACTTTCGCCCCCTGCCCGCCTTCAGAAGGTGTTCCCGCCCCCCCCGCCCCTCTTCGGAACAGCGTTCCGAAGTGGGGCGGCTGGGGCAGGTGTTCCCGCCCCCCGCCCCCCTTCGGAACGCTGTTCCGAAGTGGGGCGGCTGGGGCAGGTGTTCCCGCCCCCCTCCCCGCTTCGGAACAGCGTTCCGAAGTGGGGCGGCTGGGGCAGGTGTTCCCGCCCCCCCCCACTTCGGAACAGCGTTTTAAAATGCTGGGGGTCGGCAGCGAACGCTTCGCTCCTGACCCCCAGCATTTTAAAATCTCCCCGGGACAGGGGGAGATTTTAAAATGCTGGGGGTCGGCAGCGAACGCTTCGCTCCCGCCCGCCAGCATTTTAAGATCGCCCGGGGCAGGCGGGGGGGAAGGCAGGCGGGGGGGAGCAAAGACTTTTGCCCCCCGCCGGCCTTCAGAAGAGGTCCTCTTCTGAAGGCCGGCTGTGGGCGAAAGTCTTTGCTCCCGACCGCCAGCATTTCCCTATGGGCTTTCGTCTTGCGATGCAAGCCCATAGGGAAATTCGTCTTGCGAAGCGCCTCCAAAACAGAAAACCCTTTCGTCTTGCGGGTTTTCCGTCTTGCGAGGCATTCGTCTTACGGGGTACCACTGTATTAAAGAGTGCTTGTAGACTGATGATCAGGCAGCATAGACTAAGGGCATGAGTCTTGTGCCTACTGATTGATTTCATGTAATACATAATTTATTTTGATCCCATTATAAAATTACTTTAGAAAAATATTCATCTTGATTATTTAGTAGGCCTATATTATTATTTACTAGTACAGTTCCCTATTATCCCCACTTGCTGCTATAATACTATATATAAAGATTATAATTGTATTAAATATTTTACTGACAGTTTCTAAAATGTCAACCAGAATTTACAAAAGTGGAGCTCAAAAGAGGAAGGAGAAGCAGAAAGCTGAAGAAGAGCTCAGCAAATGACCAAAATTAGATAGCTTCTTTATAAAGACAGATAAGGGGCCTGATGAACCCAAAGCCTACCTGTTAGATATCTATCAGGTCCATAAATTACCATATAGCATATATTCAACACAAAAAACCTAGTGACAATTTGTTGTTGACAAAGGACAGCTGGACATATAAAGGGCCCCATTACCTTCAGTAGCTTAGGGCCTCATCAAACCTATATCCCGCCCTGGACACACACAACAGTGCATTTCTTCCCGTGTAACAGTGGGATCTGCAAAGGTTGGATGGGAAGACAGTGAGTGTTTTGTCCAAAACAGATGATCAGCTGCTACATAGCAACTTATTTGCATGTAACCATTTGGGCCAATCAGTGCCTGAGCCCATTTTTCCTAGAGTTAGCTCAGCCATTGCATTATGCTACACAGTGGCTTCATCTGATGTGTGTTTAGTTCCAAGGTCTGAAGAGGGCTTGTAAGTGCATTTGGCTGAATAGCCTTAGAAGCAGGGCTGGCCCACTCACGAGGCAAGGTGAGCTGTCTGCCTCAGGTGGCAGGATCCACAGGAGCAGCAGATTCCAGTGTAGATCTTTATCCCCCCCCCCCTTGTTCCTGATGTAGATCTCCATTCACCCTTTCTTCCCAGGGAGGGAGGGAGGGAGGCACAATTTTGTGGTTTGTCTCAGGTGCCAACATGTCTTAGGTTGGCTCTGATGTTGCATCAATCTCTGAGTGATGTGAGATTCCAAGGGGTCCAGGCACTTACCCAGGGTTTGTGTTTCCTTTGAAATGAGGGACAGCAAAGACTGTGGATTATGATAGATGGTTTATTGACACATATATACAACCTAAGCCTATGGTGGAGAGGTTCACAGCATGAACACCCCTAGAGGGTCTTTGTGGCGATCACACAGGGTCCCTGGACGTTTAATGGTTTATTGATCCCTGTGCCACCACTTTGCTCGCTTCCCCGCTGCCACCAACCCGTTACTCTCAGGTAAAACACTGAGTCCACATAGTTGTTAAAATTGAACCAAATAAACAAGTTTATTTTATAAACATTAACAAGTTTATGGTTTCTCAGATAAAATTCCTGTCAGTATCTTAACTTTAGTTTCTTTACCGGCCTATACCTTCTTAATACCTTCTGACTGATTATCTCAACTGTTTGACTGACTCCTCTTAACTAATTCTCTCACATCGGACTAGCCCAACCCACAGACTTATCCTCTCTGTCTCTTCTAACTCCAGACTGTCTTCTCAACAATTCTAACTCTAACTCCTCCCCTTGGGTTTCCATTGGTTAGTCATTTTACTGTTAGTTAACCATCTCCTTATGAACCCAGTATGATGTCACACACCTAGGAGGGCAAACACCACAGTCTTGCTTTCCCCATAGCTGCAGCCTTGGATTTAAACAGAAATCAACTATCACTCTTACTCTATGGCTTCCCAGCCTGCTGCTTTGCTTCTAGCTCATATTATTCGACTCTCTGCACTCTGGCTTTGTCCTTCTAACTACAGTACCTGCAAGTTGAGGGAGGGACCCTCACCCATTTGGCATCTTGCACAGAACCCCTTCCTCCCCTTCCTTAACTGCTCATCACCCAGGCTATCACCTCACCAGGAAGCTAGCCTGGCTATTCCAAGAATTAGAAGGGAGCCCAGACATTCTGCCTACCCCCCCCAAACAAAAGCCCTCAAAGCAATCGTAATAAAAGGCATAGTCAGAAAATGAGATGAGAAACACTTTTCGTGACACTTTCTCACGGATGCAATTTATATTCTACACCTCACTTGATTCCAGTTAACTCTGTCACTTCGAATAAACATATCCGGATTTAAAACAGTTCCATTTCTATTTTTAAAATATCCATTTATTTCCTTTTGATATCCATCTCCCTGTGCATTTTCAACCCATCCCACTCATTTGTCACTTTTCCTCCTCCAGGAGGCAAGTCAGCTGAATGATATGTCAGATACTTCATCTAAGCAAGCTGCTCCTTTTCTTTTAATTTCACATCAAACCTCAACAACTTTGCAGAGCTTCCTCCACAACCGACATAATTGCAAATTTTGCTACATGAAGTATGAAGAAGAGAAATTGCATTGTGACATTTAATTCGAGTGGAGCAACAGCACCCAAACTTCTTTGGAATTAAAACAATTAAGAATGTTTCTTTTGAACCTGATCTTTCTGTTATGCTTTTGAGTGTGAAGGAAATAAGATCTATATAAATAAGAGTAAATGTTATCAGACATCAAAACAAGTATTCAAATTAACTTCCACTGTGCTAAATACAGAGATATCTTGAGTAGATTTCGCAGCATCTGAAATTCCCTTCCCTTTTTTTTCTCCATAAATTCAGTAGAGAGGCAGCTGGTAACATTTAACTTGCTAGGGCTGCAGTTTTTTAACTTGCTGTTTTCATTACAATGGGATTTGTACAGCACTTGTTAAGGAAAGTGTGCCATTACACTTGTGTTGTGCCACTGTCTCCTCACCCCCCAAAAATAATAAATCAATTATTCTCTGCACATCTACTGTAAGGGAAGAGCGTCCATGTAAGAGGGTCCAAACATCAGAAAAGATTGACTCTTTTAATACCACATGACATGTTTTTGAATTCATGTGTCAATTGCTCTACATATCCATTGCTAAGAAACTAAACACCTACCCAGGAACACTTGCTTCCATTTGTGTGCAGCTAACATCCTCACAAAATCTTGAGAGGTATGGAGGGCAAAAGTAGGTTTTTTGGAGCCTTTGCTTGGCTATCACACTTGGCTAGTGGGCTGTTTTCAGCTTATTGAGTTACAAATTTTGCAATCTAGGTTTAATCCAACGGATGTCTGCTATCATGATTTCTGGTTTCTAATTTGAAGAGAAAAATGGAAGTCTGAATCGAATGTAAAATGTACAAAGTGAATCATTGTCCCGTTAGTTCATGTATTCTGCTTTTGAGCCTTCTCAATTCCCTCTTCACTCCAATAGGAGAGGTGCTATTAAGGAACAGTGCACACATTTCAAATGAAATCTTTTGCTCTTACCTCTGCCCAAAGTCATTCCATGATTAACAAGGGGTGTGGGACTAGCTTAAATCTCAGCTCTCACATGGTGCTGAAGTGCTTTGAAAGTGTTGGGAGCTGTCACCTGGAGATTTGGAGTATGATGTCTTCAGCCAGCCCTGGAGCATCCTGATCTGAAAAGCCCGATAGGAGTTACCTGTAGGAACTCATGAAATCTTCCCATGACTTTTTTTGAAGCACAGTAAGTGAGAGGGGTTGGCTATCAGACATCTAAGTTTGATGTGCTCACTGCTTTTTAACTTTTTAAAAAACAAACCACTTTATGCACTTATTTCTTTAAAACTGAAAGCTTCTCTATGTACAGTCATGAGGCATATGGTAGGCAGTCTCCCTGCCTCCCTATGCTTTCAGAAAGCCCAGCCAAGTGTTCATGAATTGTGGGCACCCAGGAAGGCTACAGAATTCAAATCACCAGAGAAATGGTAGAAGAAGAAGAAGAAGAAGAAGAAGAAGAAGAAGAAGAAGAAGAAGAAGAAGACTCACAAATGCCTATTGGCCACCTTGAAAGTAATATGAGCCACAACCAAATCCTACACCAAAAATGTCATCAAAATGTTATCTTCATTTTGATAATATTTTAATGCAATTTCTTTTCTCATTAATTGATGGGGGATGGTTAAAAAAAATGAAGCTGCACTTTCAGCACAGCACTAGTACCATACTCAACAATAAATGGTCTTGTTTTTCAAACTAACTCTGGAGGTAGCCATTGTTTCACTTGTGAAATGTTAAGAAGCTGTGCTGGATTAAATAAAGGAGAAATGTTGACCTTGATCTATTGTGTTGTGTTGTGTGAATCTGATGCCAATGTAGAACCTCAGAACTATTTTCAAATGACTTCTCAATGCTTGGTTAAATGTATTGCTGAAATTATGACAAAATACTGCAAATCAGACAGCACTTGTATATCATCCTCTGAATAATTCCTTGACAGTTCATGTGAAACTGCACAAATGGTAAATCCACAATGAGAAAGGTAATAAGGCAGAACTGCTAAACATGTTCGTCTGTTTGACAGTCTAATTTGTTTCACCGTGATGCAATGATTTCTCATAAAAACTCACACATAACTGAAAAATTTTATTTGTGTAGCATTAGCCTGCCGATCAATATCAAATTACCTTGAATGAAGTCAAGGATACAACACAATTATAAACATGACATTACATTCTGATCAAGGTAAAGGCCTCTAATTTTCAAATGGATCAATGTGCACTGAAGGTCAATATGGAATCTGTCTTATAAAAATATAGCTCTTTTTAATGTAGCATCTAATTGCCATTTTGTTTGCATACCACATTGAATCACTTATCAAGGTTCTGAGGTACTATGGCCTGAATGTAGGTCATATTTTGTGTGTCTGTGTGTATAAATTTATGGTGCTGTGGTTTCTTATTTATATAGCATATTGCATTCCTTTAGCAACCTGTGTGTAAGACAAAAGTCCAAAATCACACCTTTGGCAATCCAAAATCTTAATTCCTCTTTACTTTTGCAATTAAGCAAATGAGATAGATTAAATTGTTTTAGATGGTATGTGTAACTGGGATTATAAGCATGGAAACAGTGTTTTGTTTTTTAAATATCTTAGAAGGTTAAGCAGAGGATTGGAAATATGGAATATTGACAGTACAGCCAAATAACATAGACTTTAGCACAACTTAAGGTTGTTGATGTCTTTCATCCAAGGTTTGATACACATCATCATGAAAAATTGCATGTTCATGGTGGCATTTGCCTCAGTTATCCTCAGAGTTGATCTAGTGAGTAGTGTATTTAAGTGAAGGAACAATCCTTAAGCAACATCCAGAGGATCACTGGCTGAACAAGGTTTCTGAAGTTAGGCCAGCCTAACTCCTATATCCACAGCTCAGCAGGAGCCCAGCAGATCTTAAGCCTCCACAAGCCTTGCAAATGTGGTGTGGTGGGGACAGGACTAGAGAAGAAGAGACTTAGGCTGGATCCTAAGCCCTTTCAGCTCAGTCATGTGACCTGGCAACCCAGCATAAATTACACTGGCAAAAACAGTGGTGTAACGCAAACCATACCCTCCAAGTATCCTGATTTTCAAGGGACAGTCCCGGAATTACGAAAGTCACCCTGGCTTCAGATTTGATCTCAGAATATTTCCCTATTTCCCTTGCTAGTGCCACAGATACGTGGAATGTTCCAATCAAAGTCATTGGCAAGGCACCATGGGCTTGTTTTTGACATCTGGGTCATTGGTGTAATCTGCTGGTATAATTCTCATGAGCACCAAAACTGTGACATGGAGCCACCAAGGTACTTCTGAAGCTTTTCAGAGAAGAGATGTGGCAGGCCTCTTGACAGCTACCAGTCTGAGCTAGTGACATGTGTGCATAAAATGGCGGTGTGATTGGGCTCCCTGGCAATGTTACAGTGCAAACTTAGTAATGAAAAATTACAAGCAACAAAAATCTGTAGGTCCTTTATTGTCTGTCCAAATACAATCAAACCAAAACACATTGTGAGCTCTAGAGCTCATCTTCAGATGATGAATTCAAACAAAATTTAACAATTATATCTCCTGAATACATATTTATCTAGGATTCAAACACGTTCTCTATTATGCTGATCCCAGGCTTATTATTGCCAGCTTTTAAACCACTAAGTCTTGTTGAGATTTTTCAGTTGAATTATGGCAACAAAGTGGTATAAAATAATTATGCTGATTATTGTAGAAGGTGGTGTAAATAACCTGGTGGGTGTTAATAATCAGATAATAATTGTGAGTGCTGTGTCTGTTGAAGTAAATAAAATAAAGTGGCATGTTTTATTGTGTGAATATGCATTCATAATAGGATGTTATCTGATTGTGTAATGCTAGCGTGTGCTCAATGAGCTCATTATTATTCTTTCACTGATTAATTGCCATACATGGTTGTTAGTTAAGGTTGTTGGAAACAAACCCACAGCAGTAAGAAACTGCAGCAATCTTTTATTAAATTTGCAAATACTTTCACTGACCCAGAACATTAGCAGTATGTGATGGGAAGCAGCAAAAAGCGATGGCTGGGTTAACAGCTGCAAGAGAACTAGATAACAATTAATTCTTTATTAATTCAAGGAATAGTTTGTCACCGAATGACTGAAAAGAAATGCTCCATTTTGGAAGCCATGCTATTGTTTTGATTTGCGAGTCTGTGTTTGCAGTTAAGCCTGGGCATAATGAACTGAGAGACGTGATGCTGTTTTGTTACTCGAGGTTAAACATGTTTGGCCTTGTGTGTTGTGCGGAAGCAGTGCTTTTTTCCTATATAATTAAAATGTTTAGGGGTACGCTCATTTTCCTACTCATATTGAAATACTGCCCCTTAATGAGGCCAAACTTAGAGTCACAAAATGTTTAGAGGTATGTGTCCCCCCAGAAAAAAGCACTGTGCTGAAGACTAGATAGTAAACAATTCTTCACTTCAGACTTTGCTTCCTTTGGTTGTGGTTGCCAGCTACTATAGGACAACAACTCTCATCATCCCTTACCATTGGTTAAGGCTGTTAGGAGGGGAGCCCAATAACAGCTAAAGGGCACCATGTTGAACTCTGCCTTCAATTATCTGATTATATATGGCCTAGGACCCTCGTACCTACAGGACCGCCTCTCCTGGTATGTCCCACGGAGGACCTTACGGTCTTCAAATAAGAACATCTTGGGGATCCCGGCCACAGGGAAGTTAGACTGGCCTTGACCAGAGCCAGGGCTTTTTCAGCCATGGCCCCAAAATGCTCTGTCACAAGACACTTGTGCAGGACTTGACATCTTTCCGCAGGGCCTGCAAGATGGAGCTGTTCCGCCAAGCCTTTGGCCAAGGAACAATCTGACCCCCTCTCTCCTTCTGTAATCTTCATAGAACTCTAACCACTAATTAGTCATTAATTTAATTCTGAATTGATTCTAGAATGTATTTTAATTAATTGACTGTGCGATTTTATGTACACTGTGCTATTTTTACCTGTTGTTAGCCACACTGAGCCTGGCTTTGGCTGGGGAGGGTGGGATACAAATTATTATTATTATTATTATTATTATTATTATTATTATTATTATTATTAGTCCTTATCTAGACTTCACCTTCCACTGACAAAAATGCACCTTCCATCGATGGAAGGCTTTTGATCAAGCCAAGGGACTCCACTGGTGGAGGGAGCAAAGCAACATTTGTGATTCCCCCCCACCACCTTTCTGGTTCAGTGTGGGAGGTGGCACTTGGGACTTCATGGAGAGAGGGAATCAGCAAAAATCATTAACCACCTCCATTAATGCTGCCAGTAGGAGGGTCCCCTGAACAGATGTTCACTTAGGGGGAGCTCCCATACATGGGAACAAAGTCTGGATACAAGCAAATGCTTTGACTAGTTAATATATAATTTTCTACCATAATTTTTTTTATTTTGTAATGAGTGTTAATAGTTTTTAATCTAATTTTCCCACAAAAAAAAGAAACACAAGATAGCAGAAATAGGATAGCAGAAACAACAAAATAATGACAATTAGAGAAGGCAGATGAAGTAAACAGGAAACTAAAACTTTGGCACATGCAGTAAAATCAGTAGCATATGTGCAAATAAGACTAGCTATAAGTAAGATGTGGACTTTAGTCATTGAAGCTAAATCAGAGGGTTTGATATCTGTATTGGTTTCATCTTCGAAGGCTTTCCCACTGATCTATCAAGATCTCTAACATACTGAATGAATGGACTCTTTGTAAGCAGACAAGTCTCTGCTTTAGATCTGCTATGTTGTCCACATTCAAAGGTTCATGCACATAGCACCAGACCCTCCAAGTGTCCCTATTTTCCAGGAACGTCCCTGATTCAGAGAAGCCACCCTGGATTCTGATTTGATCCCAGAATGTCCCACTTTTCCTTAGGATGGCCCTATTTTCATTGGAGAAATGTTGGAGGGTATGGAGTTATCCGACCCCCAAGCTGTCTGAAGGCAATTCTGTATAGGGGAGGGTTTTTTAAATATTTAATGTTTTATTATGTTTTTATATATGTTGGAAGCTGCCCAGAGCGGCTCGGGCTTCACAGTAAGATGTGTGGGGTATAAATAGTAAAATTATCATTATGGAATGGGATGTCCATATTTTCATTGGAGAAATGTTGGAGGGTATGTAACACTACTTCACACTTATCAATCTATGAGTGCCTATATTAGGGACATAAGAAGGCAACCATTTCCATTCTGACATGTACAGTACTTGCCACAACTGGCACTGTTTCTGTTCCACTGCAGTTCAGTTTCTGCCCAACACTACATTATTTATTTTGCTTAGACAAGCTACATAACTATGTATATAACTTACATAGTTTACATTCAATGTTAAAAAATTAAAAACATATTATTGGCAGATGGAAAAACAATACCAACGAAGTGAGGAAATACCAGTCATATTGGCTTGACTGATTTCTGTTCCTGACCATAGATGAACAGCAATTTCCACTTCATTTTACGTTTCCATTAGAATTCTTCCAAATCCCTGCTACTACTCCAATGGTATTAATTTTGACAGTTCCTGTCACCTGTCCAGAGTTAAAGGGACGGATTTAGCCTCCCAGAAAGCTGTCTGATCAGTCATTGGACATTTCTGCATGCTGTTGTAACTGTTTTGACACACAGTTCCACTCGTACCACAAAGTCTACCAGAGAGGACAGGGTCAGCATGTAAATCATTACAATATTAAGTCTTGCTAAGTATTTTGAAGTTCTCTCTATGACAATTGGCTGTCTCGCCGCTAGGGCACTAATGCTCCAGATGAAGACAAAGTAGTGACAAAACAGCTGTCAAATGGAGTTAGCAACACAAGGCACAAACTGGTATTACTTTGTCATAAAGTCTATTTGTTTCATTACTGTAGTCTAGTTTTTGCATGTGTGTGAGAGAGGGTAAGAGAGAGACTAAACCATGCTGTTTGTATGCTTGTTCCATAAACAATAACGGGAGTAGCCTTTTCTTAGAAGACAACTGACTTGTAATGAGTTTTTGCTGGTTTATTGATTATAGCTGCGTGAGCCTTTGACCCTTCGTGGTAAGATTCCAGCAGCTGTCACTGGGGAAATTATATTTGATATGTATATATGTACTGTACTAAACCACAGGCAGGAGAAGGAAAGGTCACTACAGTCCATTTAAATAATAAATTGGACAATGAAACTGGGAATAAGATGTTTTTATGAGTTTTATGTAACTCTATCCTAAGGAGACCCACCAGAGTCCAATACTGGCGGGGAAATAAGCAAACAGGTGGATGATACATATATATTACAGTGCAATCCCATACATTTCTACTCAGAAATTCAGTGAGTTTTACACAATTTTAAAGCAATTTCACCTAATATAATGCGTCTCTGAATGCTATTTTCACTAATATGTGTAATTTGATGTACACTTTACCCCCTATGTGCCCTTTTGTATGCATTACATGATTGGAAATCTGCTTTGCAAAATTCAAAGAAGTGAACATTTCAAAGGATAGCTGTGTTTTGGGCTACAAATTGTTACGGGAAGTGTAAATTAGGTAGATGCACCTCTAAATGAAAACTGAATCAAATTTCTGCTCCATCTCTACCTGTATTAGAATATGTAGACTGATACCACAAAGACATTTAATCAAAAAAGAACTTTTGGCACAGGTGCTGGAGGCAGCCCAGATCTCTATAGCAAAATAGTGGAAATTGTTTTTTAAAAATCTGACTATAGCCTTATGGCATAAAAATCTCTGGAATTTAGTTATTGCATATTAAAAACACACACACACAAATTGCAGGGCTTTAAGGGACAAGAAGATCCTGATCTACTCAGTTTGGTGGGGGTTTATTTCAAACTGTTTCATTTCACATCTATGGGTATCTCTTACTGCACCATTTAGAGCAGAGTTTCCCAAACTCTGGTCTCCAGCTGTTTTTGGATTACAAATCCCATCATCCCTAGCTAGCAGGACCAGTGGTCAGGGATGATGGGAACTGTAGTCCAAAAATCATTTTAGATGGGAGGTTATTCAATATATTAAATGGTTTGTCCAACAGGTTGTCCAGTCAATCGCAGGATGTCCCTGCCCCTCTCCAAAAATAGCTCAACAACTTTGGCTCATCCTCCCCACAAAAAGCTCAACAACTTTGATTAAGCTTTCCCCCCAAAAGCTAAGCAACTCTGGTCAACCGAATGGGTAGATCACTGCCAGATTATTTATAGTGGGAGTAGATTGCAGTCTCTTGAAAGTTGGACAGCCCTGAGATATATTATTGATTTTTTGTTATTGTTTACTTGTCTCTGTGGTTCCGTAATATTTTGAAAACTAATACAAATGCATTTTAAAAAGGAATCCGTGTTCTTTGACCTGAGGAGAGCTGATGCACAGGTGGGAACCTTCCAGACTTTGCTTGGGTATGGCATACGTGGATCAGGCCACACAATCAGGTTGCACTGTGAGGTTGAAGCACGTAGGAACCAGTCCAGAAGAGGCAGCGCTGTTACTGTGGCTCTATGGGCAAGTCCTAATTTCCCTAACACTCTGGAAGTGAAGCTTCCTTTACAGAAAGCGAGTTTCCTTAGGAAATAAATAACACAGAATGCAATGCAGTTTACTTGGGGAGTAATCTTCAGAGAGCCATAGTGCTAACTTTATATTGCGGTGGATGTGCATTCGTTTTGAGAGAGAGGGAGAAAAATGCCTTCCAGACATCAATCACTCTGTGATGCTGCCTGCAGGCTAGAAACACAGAAAATGGTCCTGGTTACCTCCAGGGAGTTATTCCATCATTAGATGAACCACCACTAAGGCAAGTCCATACATCATTAAAAAAGACAAGCATAGTGTTGGCTATACTAGAATAATAAGCAGAACAACCTGCACTGTCACTTTGGGTTGGGATATGGTAGAGATTTTTATAGACATTGCAGGCATGGATATGTAGCCTGTATCTAAAGGATGGAAAGGAAGAAGCAGGGTAGAATCAAATGTCTGGTCAGCAAATATGTTTATAAAGCTTACTGTACAGCCTAGTTGCCACTAAGTTTCCAACAGTGCCAGCCCTACCGGTAGACAGAGTGAGGCAGCTGCCTCAGGCAGCATATTTTAAATGGTATAAAAAGACAGCACACTGTCAGTTATTAAGTGCATTATTATGGTTGTTGTTGTTGCTGCTGCTGCTGTTATATTTTTATTGCCAGAGTTAAGGAGATAGTGGGATTTCCTGCCTCAAGTGTCAAAATAATTTGGTTGGCCTTGGGTAGAGCTTCAATTCAGTTTGCATTTAAAGAGGGAATTATCTAAATTGTGCTTTCCAAAACAATGGCGTACAAAAATGCATTATATTATTTTTAAAAAATGTGTGTATTGTGAGAACTTGCATACAAATGTATATATTAGAAGTTTGCATGGAAATGCTGATGAATTTTCATAAAAATATATCTTCAAACTGATATGGAAATGTGGAGAACTGAATTTAAGACTGGGAAAATGAGAAACTGTAAGGCATTGATTGACAGTCCCCACCCATAGGTCTCAGGGGCTTATATATAGGATTGCACTATAAACAATTGACATAAAGGTCAGGAATAGAACTGCTGCTCTAGTGTAATAGTCTCTACCCTTAACATCTAATTTAACTTGTTCTTTTTAAAAAATATGCATGCTTTCTTTCTGGGATATCAGTTGAGTGACGTTTATTTTTTGTCACTCTTCAATATTTTTGCATGCATACATTCAATTTAATCAAAAGACTGTGACGATAAAAGTTAAAGGGTTTATTCTGGGGTAGTATGCAATGTTTAATCATTTGTATTAAATTCCCCACCATGCTATCTTTCTTGACAAGACTGTGTAGATAGTCTTATCCACCAGAGAGCTTTTCTTCAAGGTGAGAGTTTATTTATTTATTTATGTCCTTACTTAGCATCTGTACAGATGCTTCTAATATATTTATTAATTTGTCGTGTCAGGTCTTGGTAGCAGTAATGCTATCTGCTTATGAGATTGTTCATATGTTATAACTGTGGCAATTTATCTGACTGTTAAAGTGTCAAGATGGTATAATGTTGACTCCTAATTAGCACCATGACAGATTCTATCAAGTTAGGCAATGCCCACGAACTTGTAATGTCACAGTAGTTTGACCAGTAGTTATTCTGATGTGTTTGCTTCTTTCAGCTACGGGAATTCATACCCTACAAGGCAATAACAGGCTAAACAAAAGCATAATTGCTTTTTGAGTGATTCATTCCAGGCCAGGGCTGAGCCAAAAATGCAGGCATTTATTTTTTTTATAATAATTTTTATTAATTTTCCAAACATATAATAAAACAAATAAGAAAACAAACCCTACAAGACATACAAACAAATAAACATGTATAATTTCTTAAACTTATTTTTAAAACCTTCTTTCCCGGACTTCCCCATACCTCCCTTTTTCTGCATCCTTATATTAACCCTTTCTCAGCAACCCTTCGTTCAGTTAATTCGCTCATTTTCTTTGTACATTCTTTAAGTTTATAGTTTACAGCTGCAATTCTCTATTTCTTATAGCCATAACATCTCAAGCATCATCAATTTTACAACAGTCTTTAAGATATTTTTTAAATTTCTTCCAGTCTTCTTCCACCGTCTCTCTCCCCTGGTCGCGGACTCTGCCGGTCATTTCTGCCATTCCCATATATTCGATCACCTTCGCTTGCCATTCTTCCAGAGTAGGTAGCTGCTGCATCTTCCAATACTTTGCCAGAAGAATTCTTGCCGCCGTGGTAGCATACATAAAAAATGTTTTATCCTTCCTTGGCACCAATTGGCCTACCATACCCAGAAGAAAGGCCTCTGGCTTTTTCAAAAATGTCCATTTAAGGACCTTTTTTATTTCATTATAGATCATTTCCCAGTAGGCCTTTACCTTCGGGCAGGTCCACCAAAGGTGATAGAAGGTACCTTCCGTCTCATTACATTTCCAACATTTATTACTGGGCAGATGATAAATTTTTGCAAGTTTGACTGGGGTCATGTACCACCTATAGATCATTTTCATTATATTCTCTCTTAATACATTACAAGCTGTAAACTTAATACCTGTGTTCCATAACTGTTCCCAGTCATCAATCATTATGTCATGACCTATGTCTTGTGCCCATTTAATCATGGCTGGTTTTACTACTTGATCTTGTGTATTCCACTTCAGCAGCAAATTGTACATTCTCGACAGGTTCTTAGTATTGGGTTCTAACAGTTCTGTTTCTAATTTCGACCTCTCCCTCTGGAAACCTATTTTCCTGTCCTGTTTAAATACCTCATTTATCTGACGGTAATGCAACCAATTTCGCACCTTAGACTTTAATTTGTCAAAACTCTGCAATTTAACTCTTTCACCATCTTGTTCTAAAATTTCAGAATATTTTGGCCAGTTGGACTCCATATTTAGTTTTTTTACCTCTTTAGCCTCCATTGGTGATAACCACCTAGGGGTTTTACTTTCCAGCAAATCTTTGTATCTTATCCAAACATTGTACAGTGCTTTCCTCACAATAAGGTTTTTAAAGCCTTTATGCAATTTTACCTTGTCATACCATATATATGCATGCCAGCCAAATCTATTATCATACCCTTCCAGATCCAAAATGTCTGTATTCTCAAGAAGTAGCCATTGTTTCAGCCAGCAAAAAGCTGCCGATTCATAATAAAGTCTCAAGTCCGGCAGGGCAAAACCCCCTCTATCTTTTGCATCAGTTAAAATCTTAAAGTTTATTCTGGGCTTTTTGCCCTGCCAGACAAATTTTGATATGTCTTTTTGCCACCTCTTGAAACAGTCCATCTTGTCCAAAATCTGAAGTGTCTGGAATAAAAACAACATTCTAGGCAATACATTCATCTTAATGACAGCAATTCGGCCTAACAAGGAGAGTTTCAATCTTGACCATATTTCTAGATCTTTCTTCACCTCTGTCCAACATTTATCATAATTGTCTTTAAATAGATTTACATTTTTAGAAGTCAGGTTCACACCCAGATATTTCACCCTTTTTGTTATTGTTAAACCTGTTTCCTTCTGAAACTTGTCTTTTTCTGCCATTGTTAGATTTTTCTCTAACACTTTAGTTTTTTGCATATTCAGTTTAAATCCTGCTACTTGACCAAAATTCTCAATTAGTTCTAAGACCCTTTTAGTACTAGTCTCTGGCTGTTGCAACGTCAGTACCAAATCATCTGCAAACGCCCTTAATTTGTAGTCTTTTGTTCCGAGCTGAATGCCTTTAACCAATTGGTCCCCTCTAATCATGTTCAGCAAAACCTCCAGGACTGTTATAAAAAGTAAGGGTGATATTGGGCATCCCTGTCGTGTACCTTTTTCTATAGGAATCTCTTCCGTTACCACATTGTTAACAATCAGCTTTGCTTTTTGCTTAGAATATATAGCACCTATACCGTTTTCAAATCTTTGGCCTACCCCCATCCCTTGGAGATTCTTCTTCATAAAGGTCCAACCAATGTTATCAAAGGCTTTCTCCGCGTCCACAAAAATTATCACTGCCTTTCTATTAATGTTAACTTCCAACAACTCTAAAATGTCTATAATGTTCCTTACATTGTCTGACATATGTCTCCCTGGGAGAAAGCCTGTTTGGTCCTTATGAATCTCCTGCACCAATACTCTCTTCAATCTTTTTGCTAAAATGTCTGCAAAGATTTTGTAATCCACATTGAGTAATGATATAGGGCGGTAGTTTTTGACCTGGTTCTTTTCAGCCTCTGTTTTCAGTATAAGTGAAATAAAAGCTTCTTTCCACGATTCGGGTGCCTTTTTCCCTTCCAAAATTTCATTACAAACTTCCTTCAGTGGTTGTATTAACCAATCCTTCAGTGCCTTATAATATCTAGCAGTCAAGCCATCTGGGCCTGGAGATTTTCCTAGTTTCATCTTCTGAATGGCGTCCTCTATTTCTTGTCCTGTTATTTTCTCATTCAAAATTCTTTTACTTTGATCTGAGATCTTTGGTAATCCATGTTTTTGAATAAATTCTTCTATTTCCTTCTCGTTAATCGGCCCTTGTGCATATAGTTTTCTAAAAAAACTTTGGAAACAGTTATTTATCTCATTTGGTTTGTGGATAATTTTTCCTTCCATTTCCAAACTTGTCACAGTGTTCAATTTTTGTCTCTTTTTCAATTGCCATGACAAAAGTTTCCCACATTTGTCCGCCGATTCAAATGTTCTTTGTTTCATTTGCTTTATCTTCCATTCTATCTCTTGGTTCATCAGTTCCATATATTGTGACTGATAATACTTTATTTCTCTCAAAATCTCATGAGACTTTGGTTTGGACCTCAATTTCTTTTCGGCTTCTTTTATCTTTTCCAAAAGTTTTTCTTTTCTCTCATTCTGTTTTTTCCTCTTTATGGAGTTTTGTTGTATTAGGAAACCTCGCATCACGGCCTTGCTAGCGTCCCAAATTGTTCTTTTTTCCACATCAGTTCTCAAATTTATTTCAAAATAGTCTTTCAGTGTTTTTTGGGCCTTTTTGTAGATCTCTTCATCTCTAAATAGGGCGTCATTCATCCTCCATCTGAAGGTTCCAGTTGTTGTAAGTTTCATCTCTATCTTCACTGCGTTGTGGTCTGAGCAAGTCTTTGGGCAAATTTCTGCTTTTTTTATCTTCGGTGCCATACAACTAGTTACCCAAATTTGGTCAATCCTTGTCCAGGTCATCTTTGCTTCAGAAAAGAAAGTTCCCTCCCTCTCCAGAGGGTTCTTTACTCTCCAGATGTCAATCAAGTCCAGTGTTTCAGTCATTTCAAAAAAGGTCTTTGGAAGTCTCCCATCATTGGAGATAGTCTGTCTCTGTGCCTTATCCATATTGGTGGAAACAACACCATTCATGTCTCCCATCATAATAATTTTAAAGTCCAAATAGTCCATTAAAGTCTCATGCAACTTCTTGAAGAATTCCGCCTTCCCCTCATTTGGTGCGTATATTCCCAATATCATAATTTTTTCTCCTTGTACTTGTATTTCTATTGCCAGGTATCTTCCTTGTTCATCTTTAAAGATCATTTTAGGAGCCAATTTCTCTTTTGCATAAATTACAACACCTCTTTTTTTAACTTTATCTGATGAGATGAATTCTTGTCCAAGCCTCTTATTTATAAGTAGTTTCCTGTGTATCCTAGTCACATGCGTTTCTTGCAAACAAATTAAGTCCAATTGTTCTTTTTTCAAAATATGAAAGACTTGGCGCCTCTTCCTGGGGAGGTTTAGACCATTACAGTTCCAACTAAGAAGTTGCAGAGACATTTTGGTGCTATGTACCTACTCCTCCGACTGCTCCAAGTTTTTGTTCTTCCTCCGATGGTAGTAAAAGTCCAAATGAGAGATTTGCAATATCTGTCGGTTCTTTCTCCGCTGTTGTGCCTACTGTTCCTTTCTGTAGATCCTCCTGGTTTCTTTCCAGAAACAATTCTTTGTCTTGAATTGTTTTTATTTTAATCTTCCTTCCTGTGTAGTTAAAAGACAGTCCTTGTGGGAACTCCCACCTGAAAGGTATATTGTTCTTCTTCAGAAGGTAGACCAGATCTTTATAAAAGGCCCTCACCTCCAAAATGTATTTAGGGATGTCTTTGAAGATCTGTACTTGACAGTTCTGGATTACAAGGGCCTTTTGGTAATGTAGATCTAGAATTTTGTCTCTTTCTTCTTTAGATCTCAATGTAATCAAGCAGTCCCTAGGTTTCTTGCCTTGCCTTCTGCCCAGTCAGAAGGCCGTTGCTATTTCAAATTCTTCCTCCTGGAATTCGTCCTGCCAAAATTCCAAAATATTTTCTGTGAGGAATTCTGCAAGACTATCTTTCTCTTCCTCTGGGATTGATCTTAATTTAAGATTTTTCTCCTTTCTCTGAAGTTCCCACAAAGCCAGGGTTGCATCATGTTCATTCACCTTTTTCGTAATTGGAGCAAGCTCCCTCTTAGTTTCTTCTGCTGTGTCTTTTGCACTTTGGGCAATCTTTCTTGTTTCTGAATTTTCTTGAATAAGTTTATTTATCGAGTCTGTATTAGAGGCTACGCTTGCCGTGTTCAAGTCCAATCTTGTTGTCAGATCATTCAATTTTTTTGTATTCTCCGCTGACTGCTTTGTCAGTGCTTCCAAAGACTGATTTATTTTGAGCAATGCCTGTGTCATTGACTCCATAGATGCAGTTGGTGCTTTTTCCTGTCCAGCTGGTGTTATGCCTTGCAAAGAACCCCTTTTCTTTTGAGTTTGCTGGGTTTGTTTTGCTTTGGATCTAGTTGTTATCTCATCTGGTTGGCTACTCATGTCCTCAAGGTCAATTCTCACAGGAAAGGCTTAGAAGTGGAAAGTTCCACTCTTTCCCTCTCACAGTAACAAATTTTCTTTAAGTCCTCTAGAGGGAGCATTTAGTTGTATCCAGTTTAAAAAGTCAGAAAGACATAGGGTAGAGAACAAAGAATCCCAAAAAACAGAGTCCAAAAGTCCATAGTCAAAACACTTTTTACAGTTTCAATCTGAGATGTTCACAAAATAACTCCATTAAAGTCTTATAACTTTGTTTCAGTCAAAACCCCAACTTTGTATCCAATTTAAATTGACAGTTTAGTTGCCAGGTGCTTGCTCCGGCAGCCCGACTCAGGGTTTTGACAGTGAAAGATCTCTTTCCTCCACTCCTTTAAGCAGGCTTGTAAATTTCGCTCTTATTCCCCCCCTTCTCCTGCTCACTGGGGGGGAAGTTTAAGTCCGATGTCAGGTTTTAAACAACTTAGAAGTTAACCTTCGTTTAAATGCAGCTTTGTTCTTTCGTTGCTTTATTTACATGCAGTCCGGGGAGGCAGACTTCCTTACTTTATGCCTTTCCCGTTTTCAGCCAAATTTTTAAGTCCCATTTTAAATGTCCCGTTCCGTCTGTCAATCTTACTCACGGGTTTTACAGTCCAAATTCAGTTTCAGGAAGGAATCGGCGCTCTCTGCTCAATGGCGATGCGGCTTCACTCCGCAGGCTGGGTGACGACTCTCAGCACCGCGCTCACTCCCGATGCCGCTCCGTAGCCTTTAAAAAGGCTCTTTCACAGTACCGGGGGGCGCAAAAGGTGCCCGCCGAGTCTCCTTGCTTACAGGCTTCAGCGTCTGTAATTTTAGGGGTCCCCCGCTCGCCGTAGCGGGTCAGACCCGAACTTGCGGAGCAGTCCTCCCTCGGAGCTCGAGGCAAGGACCGCCATTAAGCACTCGCGCCGACCGGAAGTCTTCCAAAAATGCAAGCATTTTTTTTTTCTGGGAGGGGGGAAGACTGTGAAGTGAAAATGTTTGCCCATTCAGAGTGAGGGCAATGTTTTATGTCCACACTCTGAATTGACTTGATAGACCATTTCTTTCATTCATCTGTTAAAGAGGCTCCATGATATGACCATGGAAAATGACTGTGTCATTGGCTCCACCCTTGGTTTTGGACATGCCAATGGCTCCACTCACTGGATGGAGCCACTCTATATGTGAGTAGCTATTTATGTGTCGTTTTCCTTTACCACAGGGGACGCGGGTGGTGCTATGTTCTAAACCACTGAGCCTTGGGCTTGCTGATCAAAAGGTCGGCGATTCAAACCCCCGTGACAGGGTGAGCTCCCATTGCTCAGTCCCAGCTCCTGCCAACCTAGCAGTTTGAAAGCATGCCAAAAAGTGCAAGTAGATTAATAGGTACCGCTCCGGTGGGAAGGCAAACGGCGTTTCCGTGCACTGCTCTGGTGTCGGTATTCCGTTGCACCAGAAGTGGCTTAGTCATGACCACATGACCCAGAAAAACTGTCTGTGCAGTGGACAAACACCAGCTCCCTTGGCCTGTAAAGCGAGATGAGCACCGCAACCCCAGAGTCGTTTGCGACTGGACTTAACTGTCAGGGGTCCCTTTACCTTTTTTCTTTACCACACCTCCACAGTGGATGTGCCATTTGCATGGAAATTTGTTTATTAGCATCTGATCACACACAAGATTCTAGCCTATTCCTGCATCAATGTTTGGATGTCCAGGGTGTGGGGCAATAGAAAACCAATGCCACAAGTGGGGCTAGTGATGTACCTGATGTTGTAAGCAGGCCCAGCAGCACAGTCTCATATTCTGGTCATCACAGGAGGCCCCCTTCAAGTGCATAACATGTGAAAGAGGCTACAGCTTTGCAAACAGGAAACATTGCCTTCACTCTGAATTGGCACTATGGCATTGTCATGTAACTCAAGCCCCACACCTGTAAGGTGATTGGTTGTGGGGAGTCCTGACATCTACATGTTGGGAGCAAGTTTCTATTTGATTGAGATAATACAGCCAGTGAGATGATATTGTTGGAAGTCCAACAGAGTCTGAATCCATCTCAGAATTAATCAAGTTATCTTCCATTTGGGGCAAGTGAGGGGAAAGGGTAACAGCTCACTTTGTCCAGCAAAATGCCAAATCAGCTTGGAGAAGATTGTATTCACCCTTCACTAATTTCCACACAGAGGATAATGCAAGTCATTCCAAGGCTCAACTGAAAAATGTTTAGGCCTTAGCTCAGGATAGAGCAGAAAAGATATTTCAGATCAAGCAATTGGCATATCATTTTTAAAATCACCCAGCTAAGAAATTCCTGGGATTCTTCTATCACTGCCCTGTGCTAAGACTGGTTGCTATCTTGACAAATTGGCAACCCTACCATTAAAATCTCCTAAGGCTTGTAATCTGCTGACAACAATTTTTCCCTTGAGGAAGGCATTGCTATAGTTTGTTACGCAGTGCTGTAAATCAACACTATTGTCTGTAGTTGTTTTTTGAAGAGGATTAAATGCTTATTCTTTGAATGAGCAATAATTGAAATGAAAGTAATTCCAGCATGGAACAAGCAGATCACACAGTATGTTCATAAAGAGTTGATGCAGCGTGGTGATGAAAAAACTGAATTATGAATCAAGAAGGCTTCAGTTTAAATTCAGTCTCTGTTGCAAATTTGTTGTTTGCGTGTCGAGGTCCCCAAGCCACCCCCCAAATATCTCACAATGCACACTTAATTTTTTGTTTAAGGTTTTTGGCATAATTTTGGCCACAACTTTATTTAAATACAAAACCATGAGTGGTTGTTTAGGCATTGGTTCAGACTATCTGTCCCCCCGCCTGGGGACAGAACTGACTTCCGGGCACCACAGAAAGACAGTGAGGGAAAACAAGTCGGGGAGAAATGGAGCGGAGTCACAGACCCTTAATTCTCATCTGCATGCTCCCCGAAGGCTTGCCAGCCCTAGTCCCATTCCAGGGATTGGACGAAAAGATGGCAAGCCCCAGGATTCCTTTAACGGAATTCCCTTTCCGCAGCAACCATGGAGGGGCAAGCCCAGCCTATCCTAACCCCTCCTCCACCAATTTATAACCAATGCCTAACCGCCACCTTACAAGTTGTGACGATTTGCTACGCAGTAGGCAAAAACCAAATGGCTCAGCCAATCAGCCAGAAGGACAAAATTCCTACCAGCCCCCTGCCCCAACGGCAGACGACCCCATGATAGGCATAGCAAGGTCAATGCAACAACCCCTTACTCAAGGGCGGGTGGGCGGGTGATCCGTTGCCCGCAGCAAAGAGAAAGCTCCAGGCTGCGTGCAGAGTATTTAAACATTTTACCCCTCCCACCAAAATTGCAACCTTAATTTTACCCCAGCAACCCAGTGAACCAATCACTGCCCCAGGCCATCTTTAGAGACCCTGCCTGGTAACAGAGGGGTGGCTCAGCAGACCCCACCGCAACACATGCTCTCCATGAAGAAGAACACGCTTCTGTTTGCTTGCTTGTTGCATTTATATCCCACCTTTCATCCAAAAAGCTAAAAGTGGTGTACATACATTTTATCCTCACAATAACCCTGTGAGGTAGGAAAGTATGAGAGTGAGTAACTGGTCCAAGGTCAAACCGTGAGCTTCATGAATGAGTGGGGATTTGAACCCTGGCCTCCCAAATCTTAATCCTGCATTCTAGCCACCATACCACTCTGACTCTAGTAGGGAACCTTAGACAGGCCACATCAACCCTCATCTGTGCAACAGGAAGATAATATTTTAAACGTCCCTTATAGTTCTAAGATCTACAAGATAATAGGTTATGTTCAATGTTAACTATACTCAGAGTAAACCAATTGAAATTAATAGGCATGGCCAATTTAGACCCATTTATTTCAGTAGGTCTACTCTACGTACAACTTAGTTGGCTTATAACCCAGTGTACCGCTTTTTTTAATATGTGAGTGATCCATAAATGTTAAGTATTATTTAGGACTTTAACAGTGCCATCCTATATATGTCTACTCTGAAGTAAGGCCCAATGACTTCAGCTTGATGTACTCCCACGTGGAAGTATATTGGATTGCAGCCTACTGTAATAATGTAGCTAGAATATCATATCAATGCAATGCAGGACAGTGTCTCTGGACTAAAGTAGGTGGTCATTGTGGTTGATGCAATGTCAAGGATGCAGACAGGGCATCAAAATACCCTTTGGGTCCTCTTACCCAGGAGAAATCTTGCACTTGCTTGGGGAGAGGAGAGTGATTGAGAGCCTCATTACCACTAGCTGGGCAGCAGGCTGAACACAACTCCAAAGGGAGCGGTGGCCACTGAGGGGGGCACCAAGGGGGGGTGAGGTGGCCTACATAGGCCTGAAGAACTGTTACAAGTCTCTCAACATGGCTTGTGAGTGAATCCCCTGCTATTACTGCATAGTGGAACTGTCAGTGGGACAGTCTACAAACAGATTAGCCACCTCCTTTGCCAAGGGGTATAGACGAATTTTCTATGCCACAGCTCTGTTTTACTCCCCAAAGGAGATGAATCTGAAATGTTTATCCTTGTAAATGTATTTTAACAGTGAAAACTATGTACTGGTTTAGGTCTGAACATGCTGGTGTGAAATCTGTTTGCTTCGCTTGTTTGGTTCTGTTCCTTTACATTAGTAATAGTAAGCAAATGTTGAAGTATCTTTACACCAGTTGAAATTTGTGCTTTGTTTATGCTGCCCTATATGTAACAGCACAATGAACTTTATTTATAGCAAGAATAAACAGTCTTCAAATAACATGCATACAGTATTATTGCTCTAAATTTTTGATTCTACGTGGCTATAACAACTCTGAGGGTATGCCTTATTCTTTGTGATCATATGCCTTTAAAAACAATGTTCTTTAGGGTCCAATGGACCATGAAATAATCTTTGTAGAAGGACCTCTCATGCCAGTACTGGAACGCACATTCATTTTGGCTGTCAGCTGCAAGAACTAGGGGAGAAATGAAGCACATTTATTATGTACTGATGCATCCTTACTAAAATAATCCTTTTTAGTTGGAAGCGCTCTAAAGGCAAGCACAGGTGACTATGGGGGCATGTCTTTTAAAAAAAAAAGAAAACAAACAAACAAACCCACACACAATTCAGATGGTTTCTAATTTGTGCTTCCAATCTTACAGCTTGGTAATTTGCTCTGTAAACGTCTGTGGGCAATAATATTAACCAAACAATCTATTAATGTGAAACTGAGCCACCATTGCACTTAAACCATTTTCTTCTGACAGACAGACAGACAGATAATTAGCATGGTTTGGGGAGATTGTGAGGGGGGAAAGGCTGCCTGCCACAATATGAAAAATATATGGAGAAAAAATTGCAGTATGGTTTCTCTTTTTCTAGGGGATTAAGAAAAGGGGGGTCCAAATTTATTCAGTGTTTTGTTTTTTTTAAAAAAAAAGGCTTCTGAGAAATTGTGGCTCAACTCTAGTCATAATACAGCTTCATTATGTCAGAGTAAGAGGATTCAGGTACAAAGAGCTCATCATTCACATGAGAGATGTGTGTCTCCAATTTGACCAGGGTCCCACTTGATATGTGGAGAAGTTCCAAGTGACTATATCAGTTTATGAATAGTTCTTCATATACCATAATCTATAAAATGGTGCAACTAACTGAGGCACTGCTGGCCTAATTATTTGGCCTGGTAGTTTTCAGTACTTTCACAGGTGGAGTGAAAATGCACCTGAAGTTTGGATTAATTTTCCAGGGCAAAACTGAAGAAATTCCAGGTGGGTGTAGGCTTACCTTTAAAAATGAGGTGGCTGAAAAAAGCTTTGCTATTGCTGGATATAGGCCACATATATTATGTTCTTCCTGTGTGTATAACTGAACAGACATTAACATCATTATTACTATTACTATTGTTGGCATCTAGTGGGGATTAGAACAGTTTCCAGTAACTAAAATTACATTATGGTTTTCAAAACTGCAGTGCCGAACTCATTTATTTATCACAGATATTGATTCCCTTGTGAGTGAAAGGACACAGGCAAGTAGAAAATGTGATTTAAGGCTGACTGAGGAACTTGGTGACATGTGTCAGGCATCTCAGCAAAATGAAAGTCTGCCCTTTTCAAGTTTCCTTACTGATGAATGTAACAGCCCGGGTGGTATTGTCACTGCTGAAAAACCATTTTTGTGATACACACTTCCCTTGCCTTGTCCACAACGCAAGACTGGCCTGACTGAACAAGCAACCCAGCATGGTCCTATGAAGAAGTGAGATTCATGGAGGGGAACCAATTAAACTGTGCAGTGGAAGAGATGTGACTGAGTCCTTTAGCAATGGCTCAGGGACAAAATAAATTAGACATTACTTATGTGAATGCAATTAGCATGCAGTTTTTATTATATAAATATCAATTGAGTAGCCTCAGAACCATTGGGGACAGGGGGTGGGGGAGTTTAACTTTTTATCTCCCTACCACAGAACTGACAAAAAACCACCTCTTCAAAGCTGCTATTTCCATTTTAAGGGAACCCTCTATTGGCATCAGCAGCCTTTGGCTAATTAACCAATCCATAGTCTTTTAAACTGTGTGTATTAGGGGTATTGTTCTTGTTTCCTACTCTGGTGTGTATTTTTGTGTTTTAATATTGTCACCTGCCCCCTGATCCTCAGATGAAGAGCGGTATAGAAATTTAATAAAGAAATAAAATAAAAATGAAAAGTCAAGCAGCTTCAGAGAGGTTGTTTTTCTCAGGACTGTAGCAGGAGGAGAAAATTTAGCTGCACCCAGAGCATCCTCTGGGAACATAGCTGCTCCTGGAATACCTGGAGTTGGGGACCAAAGAGCCACCCCTATGGCGGACCTTTGGAGTAATGGTGCCTCATGGGGGTGGAAGTTTGACCACTGCCATGCTGGAAAGTTCTTCAAAATATTACCCTAACTAAACAACAGGGAAACGTCTCAGTGGCTTTCTCAATCACAACCAATGCACCAGTTTGACTTGTGGAAGTGGCTGCATATAACTGATGCCACTTTGAACCTCTAGTGATGCTTCACATGTCAGCACAGCCTAACTGTGAGCTTCCTTTGTGGAAGTGCAACCACCTTCAGAAAAGTATGATTGCCACCTTCCTGATCGGACTAAATATCTACCAACAGAACTTCCATTTGTCTCAATTTAGCTTCAGTTCTACTGATCCACATCCCATCCAGTTTCAGTTCCAAAAAGCCATCTATCGAGGAGCAAAAAGATGTACAGTATCTGTAGAAGCTGGAATATTGTGGGGATATTGTGATACTAGCCCAGCTGGGAGTAAGACCCAGTTAGCCATGGGACAGAGAACATTGAAAATGTTCCGTCCAAATTGTGGAGTGAACAAATGATTAACAGGAAGACATGGAAATACCATGCAAGCAAGTCGGGATGAATGGAGGGTGAATGTTCGCTGCCATATAACTAGGCTGTAAACAAATCAGAACCAAAGCTCAGTAAATGGCAGATATAATCTCACTACAAACTTTGTACAAGCAAATCAGGATGGAGGCTAAATAAACAAATAGTGAAATAATCTCAAGTCTCATGAAAACTTGCTGGGTTTCATTCACATGCTCACTCCAACTCTCTGGATGAACCCACTCTGTGAATTCATTCATGTTAAATGGTATAGAAGAGGCAATATAAATGCCACCAGGAGGTGCAGTAAACTTCCAGCACTGTCTTCTAGAATTGGCCATCCAAGGAGGAATAGAACCAGTCAAGTTCAGTGTTCCAAGTTCAGTCAGTCAAGCTAGAGGGCATCCTATGTCGATTCTGGGAAAGAAAAAGAAAAACAACTTTTGAGAGGTCCGAAAGAATTAGCACGTCTCTTTGTTCTTCTCTTGACATAGGTCATCCATTAGGGAAAACAAGGTGGATTCCATATCAACGTCTGAAAGTAGATTGAAATGGAAGTGGTAGGATAAAGGTGCCTTCATTGTGCCATGCATATTTTTCAATCAATGCAAAATCTCTCTTTCTCACTCTTTTTGCATTTAGTCCTTAGTAATCGATAGGAACATGGGAAGCTCCACGATGAGAATCAGACCACTGGTCCATCAAGTTCAACATTGTCAACTTTGACTGCATGTGGCTGTCTGGATTTCTTTCCCACCCTACCTGGAGATGCTTGAGATGGAACCTGGGACGTTTTGCATTCAAAACATGTGCTCTACCACTGATCTATAGCCCTTCCCCTTAATAAATTAATACACCCTTTCTTTCATAAATAATCTTTCCACGACAAGGTCAGAAAGCTTCAAAGATTATTTCCAAACTTCCATTTTGTCGGCTCAGATGAATAACCAGGAATAGTGAGCAGACATTCACTTTGATTTATATCTGTATATTTATTGTAAAACTTCAAGCTGGACCTATTTCAGGTTCCTCTTGAGAGAAAGGTTATCAAAATGAATAACTAATCCTTTAGTGGGCCTTTAGTCATGGAAGGCATTTGTATAAACATATGTAATGAATTTTCCATATATGGGTAAGCTGAAAGAGTATGTATTTTCTATTATGACATGTTTATTTTCTCATCCTGGACATTTGCCTATGCGGACAACCCCCTTAGGCTGTTTCCTGCTCTGGATATGTTACACACTGTGTTCCTTACCCTTTCTTAAAAGAAATAAGACACCTTAAGTAAAAACGGTGGTTAATGTCTTTAATGCATTTGCCATCCAAATCACACAATAGCGTGGAATATGGTGTAGTCAGAATGCAGCAGGATATTGCTGTACAAAAGGAATGTAACTTCCAGGTGATGTTAGACACCTATCAGATGCAGCCAGCATGACCAATGTTTAGGGATAATGGGAGCTTTAGTCTGGCTGGCTGTGCAAGGATTTCATTTATTTCCTTTTAACGTATTTTGCTGGGGGCAATGTTGATACCATAGACATTATAGAAGAAATGGGGGAGGTGATTATTTATTTATACACTTGATTGATACCTGCCCTGGGAAAACTGGGACATCCAATTTTTTCCCCAGGACAGCACTGCAGCCAGTTGGGGTGCCTTGCTCTTACACGATTTCAGACCAAGATCTTGCCCTGAAAAAAGTGTTTTCTTTGGGTTTGTGATTTCATGCAGCGCACCAAAACACGTTTTTTTTTCAGTTCTGCAATCTCGTGTGGTGTCCCAAAATGCATTTTTTTGGGCGCTGTGCCCCCAAAAGCTCTTTTCCAGGTTCTACCATCTCATGCCAGTCAAATGACTAACATGTCAAATGACTTATCAGAGCTTGCAGGGCAGCAGCTGAAGGAGGAGCAAAAGAGTTTTCTTGTGTGTGTGTTTCTTGTGGCTGATTAGCTGCTCTCCCTGTGCAAAGGTCAGAGGGGGCAGGGTTTCTGTTGAGTCAGGTGATTAGCTGTGGGAGGAGCTTATCAGAGCTTGCAGGGCAGTTTGATCCATCTTTTAGATTTAGGGGAGCTAGTCTCAAACGTTTGTTGGGGGAGACCTAGGTGTTTTTTTTTTTGGGGGGGGGGTTATTTGCCCTGTCTTCACGCTTTTTAAGATGGAGGACCACTGTAGCCACCCCCAACGACACGTGTTCAAGATGGAGGGTGAGGGAACAGCTGCAGTCGCCTGTGGTTCCTGCGCAATGTTTGCCATCTTGCCAAAGGTTGCAGGCAGCTTTACCTGCAGCAACTGTATGTTGATTGCCCTCTTAGAAGACAAAGTCCAGCAACTGGAGGAACGTGTAGCTACGCTCCAAAGAAGTAGAGAGCTGGAAGCAACAGAGAACACTGTCTCCACCAAGGAGGAGACAGGGGACACACCTGAGAAGGAGGCTAGTTCACCAACACAGGTGCCAGATATATGGAGAAATGTGACTCAAAGAAGTAGGAGGCCCAGGGTTCGCTCTGATTGTTTAGATATACACAATTGCTTTGAAGTCCTCTCCCCTAGCATGGAAGACAAAGAACAGACTCCATTTGAGGATCTCTCCCTCATTACAGTCGATCAGGTATATGAAGACGATCAGCAAAGTCAGTCCTCAGGGAATGTGCAGGTGACCTTGGAACAGACAGCTGACGGAAGAACCCCGGCCAAACCTAAGAGGAAGCGTGTAGTGGTGATAGGGGATTCCCTACTGAGGGGAACAGAAGCAGTGATCTGTGGGCCTGACAAGATGTCTTGGGAGGTGTGCTGTCTCCCCGGGGCTAAGATCCAAGATGTAACTGAACGACTGCAAGGAATCATAAAACCCACTGACAAATACCCCTTCCTCTTGGTTCATGTGGGAACCAATGACACTGCAAGCAATAGCCTCCAGAAGATCAAAAGAGACTATGAGGCTCTGGGCAGGAAATTGAAGCAATTAAATGCACAAATTGTCATCTCATCTGTCCTCCCAGTTGAACGACGTGACCCAGGGAGAGAGGGAAAAATAGTGGAAGTGAACAGCTGACTTCACAAATGATGTAAACAGGAACGGTTTGGATTCTTAGATCACAGACTGCAGTTTCTTGAAGATGGACTTCTGGCAAGTGATGGGCTGCACCTCACAACGGTTGGGAGGAATGTTTTTTGCCAAAAATCTCAGAAACCTCATCATGAGGGCTTTAAACTGACTGATGTGGGGGGGGGAACAGTGCTCCTGAAGGTAGGAGTCTATCAATTGATGAAGATGATCATCCAAATGTCATAGACCAAATGGAGCAAACAGCACGCAGACCTAGTGGTGGGAGGAAAAAATCCTTAAATAAGAGACACGGGGGAATGATTAATGGACTTCAATGTCTGTACACTAATGCGCAAAGCATGGGAAATAAACAAGATGAGCTTGAGCTCTTGGTACAGCAAACTAAATAAGACATAATAGGCATCACTGAAACCTGGTGGGATAAGTCCCACGATTGGAATGTAATAATGGAGGGATACAATCTATTTCAGAGAAACAGACCAGACAAGAAAGGAGGAGGAGTGGTGTTATATGTCAGGGATGTGTATACCTGTGAAGAGATCCAAGATTTAGAACCTCAAAGCCAAAGTGAGAGTATTTGGGGCAAAATTAAGGGAGAGAAGAATAACAGAGACCTCATTGTGGGAGTTTACTATAGATCCCCAAGCCAAATGGAGGACATAGATGATGCCTTCCTGGAACAGATGGCCAAGCATGCAAAAGGAAGGGAGATAGTAGTAATGGGGGATTTCAATTACCCGGATATTTGTTGGATGTCAAACCCAGCCAAGAGCATAAGGTCAAACAGAATCCTCACTGGCCTTGCATACAACTTCATTGTCCAGAAAGTGGAAGAAGCAACAAGAGGAACAGCCATTTTAGATCTGGTCCTAACCAATGTTGATGACCTGGTTAGTGGGGTAGAAGTGGAAGGATCATTAGGCGTGAGTGATCATGCTCTTCTGAAGTTTACTATACAGCGGAAAGGAGCAGCCAAGCATACTAGGACTCAATTTCTTGACTTTAAGAAAGCCGACTTCTTAAAACTTAGCGAAGTGCTGGGTGAGATCCCATGGACAGTAATACTAAAAGGAAAGGGAGTTCATGATGGCTGGGAGTTTGTAAAGAGGGAGATAGTAAAAGCACAACTTCAGGCAATACCAATGAGACAGAAACATGGAAGGTGCCTAAAGAAGCCAGGGTGGCTATCTAAAGAACTTTTAACTGAGTTAAGATTAAAAAAAGGATGTGTACAAAAAATGGAAAAGGGGGGAAACCACCAAAGAGGAATTCAAACAAATAGCCAGCACATGTAGACACAAAGTCAGAAAAGCTAACACACAGAATGAACTCAGGCTTGCTAGAGAGGTTAAAAACAACAAAAAAGGCTTTTATGGGTATGTCCGTAGCAAAAGGAAGAACAAAGTAACAGTGGGGTCACTCAGAGGAGAAGATGGTGAAATGCAAACAGGGGACACAGAAAGGGCTGAACTCCTCAATGCCTTCTTTGCCTCAGTCTTCTCCGATAAAGAAAACAATGCCCGACCTGAAGAATTTGGAGCAAATGATTCAGCAGAGGAAACACAGCCCAGAATAACTAAGGAGATAGTACAAGAATACTTGGCTAGTTTAGATGTATTCAAGTCTCCAGGGCCAGATGAACTGCATCCAAGAGTATTAAAAGAACTGGCAGATGTGATCTCAGAACCACTGGAAGACATCTTCGAGAATTCCTGGAGAACAGGCGAAGTCCCAGCAGACTGGAGGAGGGCAAATGTTGTCCCTATTTTCAAAAAGGGGAAAAGAGAGGACCCAAATAATTATCGCCCAGTCAGTCTGACATCAATACCAGGGAAGATTCTGGAGCAGATCATTAAGCAAACCGTCTGTGAGCACCTAGAAACGAATGCTGTGATCACCAATAGTCAGCATGGACTTCTGAAAAATAAGTCATGTCAGACTAACCTGATCTCGTTTTTTGACAGAATTACAAGCCTGGTAGATGGAGGGAATGCAGTGGATGTAGCCTACCTTGATTTCAGCAAGGCATTCGACAAGGTGCCCCATGATATTCTTGTAAAGAAGCTGGTAAAATGTGGTCTTGACTATGCTACCACTCAGTGGATTTGTAACTGACTGACTGACTGAACCCAAAGGGTGCTCATCAATGGTTCCCCTTCATCCTGGAGAAGAGTGACTAGTGGGGTGCCACAGGGTTCTGTCTTGGGCCCGGTCTTATTCAACATCTTTATCAACGACTTGGATGATGGACTCAAGGGCATCCTGATCAAATTTGCAGATGACACCAAACTGGGAGGGGTGGCTAACACCCTAGAGGACAGGATCATACTTCAAAACGACCTTGACAGATTAGAGAACTGGGCCAAAACAAACAAGATGAATTTTAACAGGGAGAAATGTAAAGTATTGCACTTGGGCAAAAAAAATGAGAGGCACAAATACAAGATGGGTGACAACTGGCTTGAGAGCAGTACATGTGAAAAGGATCTAGGAGTCTTGGTTGACCACAAACTTGACATGAGCCAACAGTGAGACGCGGCAGCTAAAAAAGCCAATGCAATTCTGGGCTGCATCAATAGGAGTATAGCATCTAGATCAAGGGAAGTAATAGTGCCACTGTATTCTGCTCTGGTCAGACCTCACCTGGAGTACTGTGTCCAGTTCTGGGCACCACAGTTCAAGAAGGACACTGACAAACTGGAACGTGTCCAGAGGAGGGCAACCAAAATGGTCAAAGGCCTGGAAACGATGCCTTATGAGGAACAGCTAAGGGAGCTGGGCATGTTTAGCCTGGAGAAGAGGAGGTTAAGGGGTGATATGATAGCCGTGTTCAAATATATAAAAGGATGTCATATAGAGGAGGGAGAAAGGTTGTTTTCTGCTGCTCCAGAGAAGCGGACACGGAGCAATGGATCCAAACTACAAGAAAGAAGATTCCACCTAAACATTAGGAAGAACTTCCTGACAGTAAGAGCTGTTCGACAGTGGAATTTGCTGCCAAGGAGTGTGGTGGAGTCTCCTACTTTGGAGGTCTTTAAGCAGAGGCTTGACAACCATATGTCAAGAGTGCTCTGATGGTGTTTCCTGCTTGGCAGGGGGTTGAACTCGATGGCCCTTGTGGTCTCTTCCACCTCTATGATTCTATGAGAGTGTGGACCCAGAAGATGGCATCTCGGATTGGGGCCATGTCGTGTTGGATGGTGTGCTTATTTAGGGGCAAAAGGATAACTATTATTACAGGCCTGTAATGTTAAACTAGTTGTTTTGGCAGTTTTTAGGTTCTGAATTCCCATTTGCAGCTCCAAGCACAGGGAAACCATGGGGAGTAGGCACTGAATAAAGAATGGTGTTGGATTAAAATTAGGCCACAACTTTATTGATATCATAAAAATAGGTTTGGTGTAGGCATTCAGCATGGATCTGATGATCAACCAGCCCACTTGGTGCTTAATATGCTGTCAGTTGAGAAATAGGGGTTGGGCAAAGCTGGGGTCCCCTATGATGTGGACTGTTTCTGGTGGACCCCGTCTAGCCATTGCTAGAGGACACTATGGCCTTTCGGCCTCCAAGCAGGGCTTCTGGGCAGAAAGAACTTCCATTTGATATCCTGTATCCTTGCCGCTGCCTCCTAAGGATCTAATCCAATGCCTCTCCCAATGGCACTCCCAGGTAAGGAGGAAATGGGCAATGTGAAAAAAATGCTAAATATGAAGCATTCTGGCTTCAGATTGATTCACCACTTAATTCCCAACTCAGGTTCATTTCTCACATAATCCACCTGCCAAGCCCTGAGGTCTAGGTCTACTTTTACTCTTAATATATTTCTGTATGATTTCTTTCTTTGCTTTGCTCAACAGCATTTCACTTCTGATCAGAAAAACAATCCCTTTTTTTCAAAAAGCCAAGCAAGCTTATGCAAATAGGCCTTACCATGTGGTCAGCTGACATTTTGACAGAATTCAGCAAAAGCTTTCATCTATTAATAATGTATGTGAACACTTAATTTTAGCAATCTGAAAGCCAATGATTGCTCTGAATCACAGGTGCTCCTCTACAGTGATTGCAGTAATTAAAATGATTTGAGATTGAAATGACATAATGAATGTAATATATGCTGTACTTGTCCCATACAGAAACCTGGGCTTCCTGACAAGGTGGTTCCTGCCACAGGACAATATTTGCATTAAAAGGTGCAATTAGTGCCAGCATGTTAAATTGGTAGTCAGAAAACAACATGTTACAACTTCACAAGCTACTTTGTTTTGCATTGGTGAAGACGCTGTGTGGCATTCAGTAGGTACAGATGGGTTCTGCAAATAACCATCTTTAAATCATGCCATTTAAATGGAAAGATGGTGTGTTTGTTTGCATTTCTGATCCACGTATGGAAATGCTCCACATAGGGCACATTTAGGAAGTTCCAGTGGAGGTAACACATAATCACATATTGGACAGTTTGTCCAGTAAGCTTATTACATTTACATCTCAGCCGTTCAGTAGACATAATAAACCACATTCATGCATGTAAGGCTCACATCAATAATACAAAGTGGGCCATAGCAGCAGGTCATGCACGTTAATAGCTCTGCCCCCTTGACATCCACACATTTAGCATGGATATTCTACAAAGGCATGCCTATGCATGAATAGGTGGCTGCATGTTGATGCTATCCATTTTGAACCAAGATGGATATGGAATGCCTATTTGCATTCACCTAGTCATGTTAAGGAACCCCTTTGTAGATGTCCATGCTGAATATGCAGATGTCAAGTGGGGGTGGCCAGTGGCATACCCGGGTCCCCTGTTATTCACCTACAATCTCATGTGCATATTGCATCTGTAGGGCCATTGGTATGAACCATTTCCTTCCGAATCTGCTGATAGTTTTAGAATAAGCAGGATGAGAGTTGAGACTCACTCTAGTGTCTATGAAATGTATTGACAGGGAATGTCATTCAGGATGACAGTGGATGGATGGTGTAGCCAACCTCATCTTCTGATTCTTCTGTGCATTTGAAGGTCTTGTGGGAAATATCCCGATTGCATTAGAAGCTGCCATATTTTGTCAGACTATCTGTTCATCTAACTAATTGCCTGTTCTCACTGACAAGTGTAAAGCGATGCATGTTAGGGCAAAACATATACAGTCATGGGGTCTGAACTGCTGGTGACTGGTTAGGAATGAGACTTTGGGGTTGTAGTGAATAGTTTGCTGAAGGTGTCGATCCAAATTCCACATTAGGGATCATTAGGAAATGAACTGAAAATAAAACTGCCGATATTATATTGCTGTTATACAAAACTATGCTGCGACTGCCTTTGGAAAGCTGTGTACTGTTCTGGCCACCACACTTTAAAAAGGATATTGTTGAATTGGAAAAGGTTCAGAAAAGGGCAGCCAAAATTATCAAGGGGATTGAACAACTTCCCTATGAGGAAAGGTTTCAGTGTTTGGTACTTTTTAATTTAGAAAAAAGGCAAGTAAGAGGTGACCTGATAGAATTATGCATGGCATGGAGCAAATGGCTAGAGGAAACTTTCTCCCCCTTTCTCATAGTACCTGAACTCATTGACATCCAATGAAGCTGAATGTTGGAAGATGCAGGACAATGAAAAGGAAGTGCTTCTTCACATAACACATAGTGAGGAGGCAGTAATCACCACCAACTTGGATCACTCTAAAAAAAGACAATTCATGGAATATAAGGCTCTTAATGGTTACGACCCATAATGGAGGTTCTGCTTCCATGGCTGAAGGCAGTATGTTTCTGAATACCAAATTAAAAAAATCCTTCCAGTAGCACCTTAGAGAGCAGCTAAGTTTGTTATTGGTATGAGCTTTCATGTGCATGCACACTTCTTCAGATACACTGAAGCAGAAGTCACCAGACCCTTATATATAGTGAGAGGGTGGGGAGGGCAATTACTCAAAAGGTTGGTGGGAATGGGTGATTGGCTGATAGGTGTGGTAAACCTGTTGACGACTGTTAACGACTGCAATTGGTCTTACAGGAAAAAGCAAGGGGTGAGATGGCTAAAAATAGCTATATCATGTATAATGAGATAAGAATCCAATGTCTCTATTCAGACCAGGTCTCTCCATGGTTTTAAGTTTGGTAATAAGTTGCAATTCAGCAACTCCTCTTTCCAGTCTATTTCTGAAATTCTTTGGTAATAAGACAGCTACTTTGAGATCTTGTATATAATGTCCTGGGAGACTGAAGTGTTCTCCTACTGGTTTCTCTGTCTTGTGATTTCTGATATCAGATTTATGTCCATTTATCCTTTGGTGTAGGGTTTGGTCTGTTTGTCCAATATAGAGAGCTGAAGGGCACTGTTGGCATTTCTGAATACCAGTTGCTAGAAACTACAGGACGGGAGAGTGCTCTTGTGGTTAGGTCCTACTCGTGGATTTCCCATGGGCATCTGGTTGGCCAAGCCAAGAGCAGTCTACTGGACTAGATGGGCCATTGGCCTGATCCAGCAAGCTCTTCTTATCTTCTTAAAAAAGGTTGAGAACTGTAGTTTCAAGATAAACTAATACAAGTAAAGTGAAAAGGGTTGTCTCAAATGTTGCCACCCCTCCTGCTGATTGCAAGAGCCAATAAATATTTGTTCATTGTATGGTCAGATATTCAGCAGATTGGATCTCCACAGGATAAGACACCAAGAAGACGTTTCAAGGCAGAAGCTACATTATCTATTTTCACCTAGCGTCAGGAAAGGAAAAGGTCTGCTTATGGGGTCTCCACATTCATTCCTACAACAAATGATTGGATTTTTTCTTGGCTTTCTTATTCCATTTTCTAGTAGGTTCTTATTTAAAAAGGTATATGTACCCAAGGGTCTGTAACTTTTGGCATTCCGTGCTCCATCCTCTTTCAGTTCCAAATGTTCGTTTTATTATTTACTTAATACATTTATCTGTCTTCCACCTTTCCGCCAATGAATGCACTAGACAGTTCACAGTTTAAAATACTGGCTTGTAATTTAAAAGACAAAAAGCAAGAGGAAATAGGTCAGAGAGGAGAAGAAAATAACTTAGGAAATTCAGGTCACTGCATGAGCAGGTCTGGGAGGTAACAAAATGCAGCTGATTATAGCTAGTGTAATTATGGATATGGATGATCTTCACTAGCTCCATAGGACAATAATATCATCTCAGTAACTATGCAATTCTTGATTAGCTAGAATGGTGGAGTGAGGGGAAAACAGAATGATGCAAGGAGTCATCATGATAGTGGACAGCCATATGAGAGGGTAAAAATACTTTCTGTGAGGCCATTTTGTGCCCAAGACACCCTTTCCATTTGCCCCCCCCCCACCTTTAAAAGCTTTAACTTTTAAAATATCCTGTCAGAAATAGATATAAATTGTAGACAAGAGCACCATTCTGAGGGGGTGAAGCTGGAGGACACAATATCTAGAGGGCAGCATGTTACATAATACATAGGACAAGCCAGGAATGCTTTCTGCCATGCTAACTAAGTGGGCTATAGAGTTCACTCCCACTGTTGTAAAGAAAGTACTGGAAGAATAATTAAAAGTGTGTCAGTTTGTGAGAGACCAGAGATATAACAGGAAGGGTGCCCATGTAAGGAAGAAGGGGGGAATTTGAGCAATCTCCCGAGGCGTTGCACTTCAAGACCCCCAAGCCACCCCAGGAGAATAAATACACAAGGATTTAGGTTAATGGTAATGGGCAAAATTTAGGCCGCAACTTCATTGGTTATAGAATGTGAGTGGTATTGGCTTAGGCATTGGCATCAACAGACTATATCTGATTCCTGCTCGCCTTGCAGGAAGTATGGAAGGGTAAACCACCAGTAAGGGGAGTCCTGCCGATGTGGATCGACTCAAGCCCCTCTGGGTTCCCGCTGGGGTCGTAGCATGGCTCTAGCCCCTCCCCGGTCTTCGGATGAGATCCACAGTCCCGGATTCCTTTAACGGAATACCCTTAAGCTTGGAGGGGCAGGAGGTATACAGTTGCAAGAAAGGAGATTCTGACTAAACATTTGGAAAAACTTTCTGACAGTAAGAGCTCTTCAGCAGTGGAACAGACTCCCGTGAGAGGTGGTGGACTCTCCTTCCTTGGAGGTTTTTAAGCAGAGGTTGGGTGGCCATCTGTCATGGATGCTTTAGCTGAGATTCCTGCATTGGAGGGGGTTGGACTAGATGACCCTTGGGGTCCCTTCCAACTCTAAGATTCTATTATTCTAATGGCCATTCTGAGCCTTGGTTGTTAGTCTTTCAGCATCATAAATGTCTCTTTGTTGTGGAACTTATATAAGGAATTAATTTAAAAGGAACTCTCGGCTTTGCATTCTATAACAAACGGCTGAAGTGCCTTCATTGCTCGTGCAAGCTTCCTTCATTGCAAAGGAAGTGGCATTCAAGCATGAAAAAAGATTTTATATATACTGTATATATGGCTTGTGCAGGTTGCTGAGCTGGCGGTAAATGATTACTTTTAAGAAGAAATAAGATTAGGAATGATAATGGAATATAGTCTGCATTCATGGGTTGCAGAATGAACCAAACAGAAGTGAGAAATGTATTTTTTTCCTGTGGTTCTGATAGAAATATTATGACATTGATACAGTTTAAGCATAATCCTACACATAGCTCCTCAGAAGTAAGACTCAGTGGGATCAATGGAGCTTACTTTCAGGTAGGAATGAATGAATATGTCCGTTTTCTGTTCTCTCTGTTTCTCATTTTTCTAACCTTAAATTCAGTTCTCTACATTTCTGCAATAATCTGAGGTGGTTTTGTTTTTTTTTTAAAAAAAGATACCCTTTTGTGAACTTCCAATAAACTCTTTTTTTGCATGCAGTTTTGACAAATATACATGTATTGCAAGCATTTTCCCCATATATAATGCATATTCATATGTGCTTTTGTTTTTTTTACTAATGTATGCATTTATACGCACATTGTAATATGTGCATTGTTGTTCACATTGCTTGGCTGCAAAATTCAGAAAACTATGAATTTTGAAGGTTGGCTATGTTTTGGTTTGCATATTGCTCTGGAAAGTATGGATCTGGTAAGTTTGTATTTAAATGTGGACTGAATCTCATTTCTCCCTCATTCCTGCTCTCAGTTAAGTGTGTATAAGGCTGCAGTCTCTTTGAACACAGTAGGGCTTTCTTCCCAGTAAACATGTATAGGATAACACTGTAAACCAATACTGTATGATAGTTCCAGAATAAAATTGATTTGAAGAATACTGTTGCTTTTGCTGTCAAAGCAAAGATGTCTATTCTTCTTGCATCCTGAGGTAATTCCATTAGAATGCCGCATGAGTTGGCTGCAAAAGCAACTTTGCAGCTGAGAAAATGTGATCATCTGAATCTCGCCCCTGTACCAAATTCTTCTGCTAGCCAAGATTTTGATAGGAGCACCAACTGAAGCTGCTGATTGGAAGCCAAAGTTCTCAAAGGCTGAAAACTTGAATATGGGCATTGTATTTATCAAAAGAAAATGTGTGCTCAGATTTGCCTGCGAACTTGAAGAAAAGCATTCATTTCCTTTCTGCCGGTAAGCTCTTAAGTTTTCCTTAGAGGAACAGTTTGCACTGTAAGGTGATATCAAAGTTGAACCCCTGAACAGGTCCTTTACACAATCCCCGCCCTTGGTGGAGAAATCTAGTGCTATTAATCATGAGGTTCCCCTTCAAATATAAGCTCATACCCCTGTTTCAGATTTGCAGAGAGCTAATAAATCCCTCCAAACATAATACATATTTCAAAAATATGTCTCTTTGTCAGCACAGATGTTTCTAATGTGTACAGTTATTTTTCTTAACCTCTTTGTGGGCTGACACTACTCTCTGAAATAATTGAAAACAGCATGCCTGCATGTGTGAAGTAAAAGCAGCAGTCAGATTTTGGCACAGTTGACAGAGACTTGGTGCAATATGGTGCTGATATCTAGCAGAAGCAATGCGCTGAGTGGAGTGGAGGTGTTGTGCTAGAGTGTCAGAAGGTGGGTCACTCTGGCAGGAAGGTCGTCGCAGTACAAAAGCAGTGGTGTAGCCAACCTGGAGCTCCTGCCAGTGTGTTTGCACTATGCTGATCTTCCCATCGTTTCCCCCCTCTTGTTCCCATCAAGCAATAGTGATCTGCCTACCAAGTAACATAGTGCTTCTACCACACCCAGTGATCTGCACCTGCCAAAACCTGGGCTGCTGCTGCTGCTGCCTTCTGAATTGATTGAAACTTCTGAACCATTTTCAAAGCCAGCCCCATGTTGAGTGAATTGTTCTAGACGGATTAAGTTAGAGAACATATTTTTTGTTTTCTTTTGCTTCTGAAAAATTGCAAGGAAAATATGGGCAGCAGTGGGATTGGGAGAAACTTGCAGAAGAGGCTCTGCAGGTGAACCTATTCCCTGACCAAGGTGCCCCCCTCCATATTTTAACTTAAAATTGGAAGCCTTTTTAGAAGAAACAGAATCTTTGGTGGTGGGAGAAGATATTTCAGGAAGAATTAGTGGATAGAAAGTGGGATCTGGGCTTCTTGTTTCCTCCTATTCCTCCCTTCCCTCTCCCATGTTATGCTGGAAAATGTCTGATTAGGAACACACATTTGCCAAGGTAATAAGTAGTTCCTTCTTAAAATTCCTGGTGGGAGCTCATATCACCATTTTCACTGTAGCACAAAGCTGGGAAAACAAACATCCCAACAATTTGGAAATGTGATTTTGTGTCTGGCAGGCCTTTTGTCATACCCTTATATGAATTTGTGTTTACTTTTGAATTCCAAAAAAATGGTTGCCAAGCAGTACAAACTGTGTCTGATTCTGCTATTATACCAGCTGTTATTTTCATTGCTGTAATAATTTTCTAAATTTAATTTGCTGTGACTATTTATTTTGGGAGGCAGTGTTTTACTCTAGGATTATTGCAGTATTTTATTTTTGTAATATATAAATCATATTTATAAAACATTTCTTGAGTTAGCAACCTATTTTTTGCATTGATTTTAATTTTTTAGATTGCAACCAATGCTAATAACTTGTACTACTTTTTCTGTACATCGTCCCTCCATCTCCTTGCTCATGTTGTCATACAAAATGGGTTTCTGTCACTTTATTTCCCCCTCTGTGCCCCTTAGTAGCAGATGAAGGGGTAGGACGGCACTACTTACCTGACCTCATGAGAGATTGGGTTACGGCTGCTATCCAGGAGGAAGAGTGGGAATGGAAAGACAGTGGGGATGTAACACATTTGCGAACACATTTGCTCCACTGGTATGTTAGCACAGTGCCAAACTCTCCACCCTCTTGCCCATTCTCACCCTTCCTCTCAGTAAGCAGCAGTAACCCACTTCCCAGCAGTTTAGATAAGTATCACCACCCAGAGGGTCTTCTCGGTAGTGGTGCCCGCCCTGTGGTACACCCTCCCATAAGATGTCAAAGAAATAAACAACTATCTGACTTTTTTAGAAGATATCTGAAGGCAGCCCTGTTTAGGGAAGCTTTTAATAGTTGATGAATTACAGTGGTGCCTCGGGTTACAGAAGCTTCAGTTTACAGACTCTGCTAACCCAGAAATAGTACCTCGTGTTAAGAACTTTGCTTCAGGATTAGAACAGAAATTGCGTGGTGGCGGCGCGGCAGCAGCGGGAGGCCCCATTAGCTAAAGTGGTACCTTTGTCAGCATCGCCCTAGAGCCAGTGCACCAACTGGACTCTTGCACCTCAACCCCGACTGGGCTAGGCGAGCTGGGTAGCACCGCCAGAGACCTCCTTTCTCACAGGAACAGGTCACAGTGCTGTGGACTCACAGCTTAGAGCTGAGAGCACCGGATTCACTGTCTCAATAATACAGTCGTTGCGCAGCAGAGTTTTGCAGAGTCTTGCAGAGTATAAACCACTCGGAGAGCAGCTCTGTAGAATAACTTCCTTTTATTCTATAACTACAACTATGGTACAAAACTATATACAGAGCTGAACATTCTAAGCATAAATCAATGCTACACTGAGAGTCTGCAGCTGCTCTTAGCAGCAATCTTATCTCTAGGATCTCTAACACTCTCACTCTCTCCGATACACTGACTGACTGACTCTCTCTCTCACACACACAGATATGTTGCTGGGCAGAATAAGTAAATAGGCAGGACACGCCTCCTCTTCTCTGTGGAGTCAGCAGAGACCATCAGGAGATGGTCAGGAGATTCTTGGGTATGGGAGGGGTGAAATCTCCTCATCCTCCCCCATTTCATCCGACCATTTCAAGAATCTTTAACATAACTGCAATTTACACACACACTCCAAAAGTTGTTCTCTGCTTACAACCTTGGTTAACATATTTGCAGGTATCTCTTTTCCCAGCATATAACAACACACTTTTACAATACCATTGAATAAGCAGCTTCTAGAAAAATCTTCATACACATTTCTTCCTTTCTCACATGCAAATTGATATCTCTAATTAGGCAGATTTGAACAAACCATTTTCAGAACTCAAATACACGCTTTCCTTCAAATATCAGGTAAGGAAATAAATAAAGCGTTTTGTGCTACTACTCTCAGCACACTTCATGCTTGGTTTAAAAACTCCACCAGAGTTGCTCGTGACCGCAGTCTTTGCAAACTCTTCAGAAAACCTTTTCGGTGGTACACCCTTGGTTGTTCTCTCGGATCTGCGCAGAACTCTCTGATCCTCTTGTTCTGGTGCTTCCTCCTCTTTAGGAGAATGGGGAGCTAAAGTATATGAAGCTGCTAAGTCTGAGTCAGCGTCAGACTCACCTGAGGCTTTTGGGCTCTGATAATCTGTGCCATCATCTGGAACTACATTGGCATCAGGATTATCACCACCAACAACACTTGCCTCCCTCTTGACTTTCTTTGCCCCTTTTGCACCATCATCACAAATGGGATGATACTGAAAAACACCAACTCTGTCCCATTGTGGATTGTCATCAATACTCCTGGTCAGCCTTATGGTTTTCGTGTCTGTGATCAGAACACGATAAGACCCTTTCTCATAACCTAGGAAAATACCATGTTCTCCACGCTTGCTCAGTTTGTCACCCTGCGAGGTGTGCACCCAAACCTCCGAACCAAAAATTTTAAAATGCTTTACACATGGCTTTCTTCCGTGAAGCATCTCATATGGGGTGCAATTTACACTAGACTGGTACCTCCTGTTATACACATGACAGAAAAACGAAAGAGCTTCGGCCCAATAAGGATTGGGCAGCCCCGAATCATGTAACAGTGTTCTGATTCCTTGCTGCAGGGTTTGGCATACTCTCTCACATAAACCATTCTGCCAGGGTGATCTGGGCGTGGCGGTCCTATGCTCAATGCCCTGTTCAGAAAGAAAACTCTCAAACTCTTCTGAACAAAACTCTCCACCCCTGTCTGTGAAAAGAAAACGTACATTCTCATTATGTACATTTCTGAGCCATTTACAAAACTGGCGAAACTTGGTAAAGGCTTCAGACTTTTTCTGCAGCATATAGATCCAAACATATTTTGAATAGGAGTCTATCAGAACCATGAAAAACCTTGAATTGCCTCTAGAGAGCGCTAGAGGCCCCACTAAGTCTGCATGAATGACTTCATATGGTTTCTTGGCCTCTCTCCCAGACTCTGTACATTTGGGAGCTTGCCTTGCCTTACTCTCAGCACAAGAAACACATTTCATGTGGTAGGGACATTCTTTCAACCTCATACCCTGAACCATATCAGGCATTTTTGCCACAGCCTGGAAATTCAGATGAGCATAAATACGGTGATAATAATGAATACATTGGTCATGCAACTTCTCATTCTTATCTACAGACAAATTGCAACACTCTTTCTCAGTTGCTTCTGCAGTGCCTGTACCTGAAACAAAAGGCAATTGGTACAATCCATTTACACATTTTGCATACATAATGAGCTTGCCATCTCTAAGAATTTCACAACGAGATTTAGCAAACACCACCTTAAACCCTTGACGATCAAGCTGGGAAACACTCAACAAATTGTCCTGAATATCAGGTGCATACAGGACATTCTTAATAGTTGCATTCAGGCTCTTTAAGAACACAGTTCCCTGAGCCACACTTGTGAGAACTGTCCCATCTGCTTGATGAATTTCTTTCTCTTGCTTCTCAAGCTGAACAAAGAGATTCTTATCTTTGGCCACGTGGTTTGAACAGCCAGAGTCGACCACGAAGAAACTCCGCCCACGTTGACTGGAACAGCGAGAGATCAAGGCCTTTGAAGTAGCAGGTGCTTGGGGATTTCTTCCTCCTCCCCCTCTGCCTCTGAAGTTTCCCTTCTTCTTTGAAGACTTCTTACACTGGAAACTCAAATGGCCTTGTGCTCCACACGAAAAGCACCGCTTCAATTTCAAAGCTTCAACAGCAGCAGTTTCACTTTCATTTTCCCCTGCTGAAGACTCAGGCACATTTTCAAGCACATTTTTAACAGCACAATTCCGGCTTTCTCTAACAGCCTGTCTGCGATCCCACTCATTCAGAAGCACGCTAGACACATAATCTTCTGTTAGCCGGTCAGAAGGCATTGTGGAAATCTGGGCAGCTACTCCATCATAAGACTCATCTAGGCTATTGATCATTAGCATTGCAAACACAGCCTCTGAAATAGCCAGGTCTCGCTGAACAAGGTCCTGTCTGAGACGCTTTAATTGAGATAGATGGCTAGGCAAATCACCACCTTTCTCCAACTGCAGCCTGCACAGCTTCTTAAAGAAAATCACACTGGAACCAGCATTCTGCCTCAGATGCATATCTCTCAACTTATGCCAAACAGCTTGTGCAGTCTCTTGACCCTCTAAGTTCACCAGCAAGTGGTCTGAAACACTCAAAACAATTGTCCCCCGGGCTTTCATGTCTGCAGCATGCCACTCAGCCCAATCATCTGCATCCTCATCGGGAGGGTCATCTTCTATCGTGTGAAATAGCTTTTCCCTCTGTAAAAGCGCTTTCATCTTTACTTGCCAAACTCCATAGTTTTCAGGCGTAAGGAGGGGAAAGGACAGAGCCATCTGGCCAGAATGTGCACAGGCCATGTCTGCTATTACTTAGAGCAAGACACTTCCCTCGTGCAACACAGATAAAGCCTTGACTCCTTCAGCCACTCTCTCTCCCACTCAGAGCGCAATTAACAGGCAAACAGGGATGCTATCTTCTTCCTTTGGCAGTCAGCAACATACCTCCATAAATCAAGCAGCAGCAACAGCAACAGCGGCAGCTTGAATACTCTGCTCCAAAACAGCTCTGCTTCTGGGCACCACAAATCAGTCCAGCATGCAGCGTCCATTCCACCGTCCAGCAATCAGCAACAGAAACCTCTGGCGACTGGGACGCCTGGGACGCCTGGGATGACGTCAGGTCAGACGACTGGAACAATGACTGGGCCCATAACCGATGTCAGCATCGCCCTAGAGCCAGTGCACCAACTGGACTCTTGCACCTCAACCCCGACTGGGCTAGGCGAGCTGGGTAGCACCGCCAGAGACCTCCTTTCTCACAGGAACAGGTCACAGTGCTGTGGACTCACAGCTTAGAGCTGAGAGCACCGGATTCACTGTCTCAATAATACAGTCGTTGCGCAGCAGAGTTTTGCAGAGTCTTGCAGAGTATAAACCACTCGGAGAGCAGCTCTGTAGAATAACTTCCTTTTATTCTATAACTACAACTATGGTACAAAACTATATACAGAGCTGAACATTCTAAGCATAAATCAATGCTACACTGAGAGTCTGCAGCTGCTCTTAGCAGCAATCTTATCTCTAGGATCTCTAACACTCTCACTCTCTCCGATACACTGACTGACTGACTCTCTCTCACACACACAGATATGTTGCTGGGCAGAATAAGTAAATAGGCAGGACACGCCTCCTCTTCTCTGTGGAGTCAGCAGAGACCATCAGGAGATGGTCAGGAGATTCTTGGGTATGGGAGGGGTGAAATCTCCTCAACCTTTTCAGGTTAAGAACGGACCTCCAGAAAGAATTAAGTTCTTAATCTGAGGTACCACTGTATTGTATTTTAATATTTTGCTGGAAGCCGCCCAGAGTGGCTGGGGAAACCCAGTCCGATGGGCAGAGTATAAATAAATTATTATTATTAATATTATTATTTGGCATCTACAGAAAGATGATCTCAAACAGGAGGTTTGGAAAGACCTCTGTCAGCGAGAAAGACAATTAGATGGCAATGGAAGAAATCTGACTCTGCCCAAAGCATCTTCACATGATTCGATGTTCTCTAGGAAGAGTCTCTGTCATTGGCTATATCATCATATAACCTACAGCATTTAACCTACAGGAGAGCCACAATTTGACCCCTCATTACCTAATAAGATGATAGCAATAGAGCTTTTTTTGTTTTTGTTTTCAGCATATATTAAAATATTTTTGTTCACTTACCTACTAAGTTTAAACCCTAAGTTTAAACCCTACTAAGTTAAACATGCAGTCCAGGGTGGGGAAAGGCAATGCAGTCAAGAATCTTTCTGCTCCATCTCTCATCACCTCTGACTTCATGCTTAATTGGGGTTTTAAATGCTGATTAAAAATTAGAAACATACATGCCCCTGTTTTGGTTCAGGGCCCAGATCGGTCTGAGTCAGATTGGGGCATAATCAGGATCAACAAATTGGGCCCTTTGTGAGGCTGGAATCTGTACAAAGGTGAGAGTCACATTGCTTGTTTCACTACTTTTCATACCCTCCAACATTTCTCCAATGAAAATGGGATGTCCCATTCCATAATGATAATTTTACTATTTATACCCCACACATCCACTCTGGGCTGCTTCCAACATATATAAAAACATAATAAAACATTAAACATTAAAAAACCTTCCCTATATAGGATTGCCTTCAGACGGCTCATTATCCAATCAAAACAGGGACACCCTAAGAGAAAGTGAGACATTCCGGGATCAAATCAGAAACCGTGATGGCTTCTCTAAATCAGGGATGTCCCTGGAAAATAGGGACACTTGGAGGGTCTGTTGCTTTTGTCCTTGGACCCTTTTGCTACTAGCAGGCAGAAGGTACCCCACAAAGGAATACAGCCCCCAGGCTAATAAAGACAACCCACCTGCCATGCTAGAATCTAACCTAGGTTTAACACAAGTTTCATTCAAATTCTTTTTCTACGCAAGCTGGACATGGTCAGGTAGCCCTGAGAGTTTCTGGTGGACCTCAGTGGATTGTCTCTGACTAAGTCATATTCAGATTAGTTACTCTGAAGTTGTTAGACTGGTAGTTCTTTGGGTGTACAGTGGTACCTCGGGTTACAGATGCTTCAGGTTACAGACGCTTCAGGTTACAGACTCCGCTAACCCAGAAATAGTACCTCAGGTTAAGAACTTTGCTTCAGGATGAGAACAGAAATCATGCAGCAGCGGCTTAACCCGAGGTACCACTGTATATGAGTTAGCCAGACAGGCCAATATAATGACTTGTTAGCTATTAAAGTTATTGCAATGAAACCATTCTCTGCTTAGATGACTTCTCTACATTTTCTTAAGTCCCTGAAGAATTCTACAATTCCCACACCACAAAATTGCAGAAAGGCTATCTTATCAGTGCAATGGGAGCGTATTGAAAAGCTAGTAAAGAAAAAATAATAATACTGGTGTCCATATGATTCTGCTGTTTCTTTGTACAATGCTGAATAAACTCTGATGCAGTCAGCTGGATTTTTAAAAAATGAAAAGACAACCTTTACTGTTGAAGGGTAATTTTCTGTTGAATTGGAGTTCTTGAGATAAACTTAAATCTTTCAACCCTTTACTTGTCAGTGGGAAGGAGAAGCAAGTGAAAAATGATAAATCCTTGTTTGAAGAAGCAGAATAAAATGAAACCACCCAAGCATTAAAGTTGCATTACCAAATACGAACTCAGGTTCCTTCAACCTCCTTCTGTTCTTTCTCCCCCCTGCCCCTTTTCTGTGTGGTGAGAGCAGCCCATCCTCGTTCATTTTAACAGCACCTTTGCTGAATGTTTTGTAAATGGACACTATTAAACACTTTGTCGGCATGCATGCAAAACGAATTCCTAGATTCCCCCCCTCCTCCAAACAAAATATGAATATTTGAGGCAGACGTAAATGCATGTCTGACTGTTCAAATGTGCATTTGCAAAGACAGGAGTCAGTGACATTAGTCAAGTACGCTAGGAAGTTATAAGAAATGCATCTAAAATGGAAATACAATACCACAACACAATTCTCCAAGGTGGAGGGAAAGACACACATGTTAACAACAATGTCTGTTGCAGCCTTTATACTGGCTAGGAGTGGTTCAAGAATTCACCTGGTGCTGTATTGGAATTGAATCCTGAAGGTTCGGAGGACTTGATCCAACAAGATTTTTGAGATTGGATTCAGATGTGGGAATTATTGCATTAGTTTCCCTGATTATCATGCTAGTACCTCTATCTTAGATGCTAACATTCCTTTTATACTGCATTAATTTGCTGTGTTATGGAACTGTGGCTCTTTTGATTGCCCTCTTCTGGAGCTATTCCAATTTGTCTACGTCCTTCTCAAAGTGCAGAATACAGAACTGTACTCAGTACTCCTGATCAGGTCTGGGTAGCGTGGGTTATGGTTCAATTAATGCTGCCTCAAAATTACATTCACCATTGTTCTAGCTGCATGACACTGTTGCCCGAAATGACACCGCCCAGAAATGGCTTCACCATCTCATTCTGCTAATTATACAAACCTCCCTTTATTTCCAGCAATAACACATTGTGGAAATATGCAAAGACCCTCCTGTCCTCCTCAGCACTGGCAGACAGGAAGAGCAGCATGCAGGACAACAGGGATGGCCCCCTACATATCTTAGAACAGGGAGAGGGGATGCTTTTCGGCCAAAGTCCACATTCTCTCTCATGCTCCACCTTTTAGAAGCTACATGTCAGTGAAAAGTTGGGCCAGAGGCAAAAATGGACAGAGCAATGGATATGACTCTTACTTTTGCGTCATAGATTACATTGCGACCCTACAATTTATTTATTTTTAAAAGACCCTCATGAAAATTCAGCAGCACTTCTGTGCAAAATTTCTCCTGCTATGCACATTTTAATGCAACCTTGTCCAGTGTACACATTTTCACAAAGCAATTCCCCCTGATATAATGATTCCTGCACACCAACATGTGCATTTTTATTCACATTGATTGGCTGGAGATCTGCATTGCAAAATTCAGAGAAGTGTGAATTTTAAAAGATGATTGTGTTTTGGTTTGTGTGTATCTTTGGAAATTGAGAAATGCTAGATTCACTGTGAAATGCAAACTGAATCAACTTTATTTCCCATACCAATGCACATTGCTAGATACACTTGAGGGTTTGACTTCACTGTGAGGTTGTTGACTCCCTTTCCTTGGAGGTTTTTAAGCAGAGGTTGGATGGTCATCTGTCATGGATGCTTTAGCTGAGATTCCTGCATTGCAGGGGGTTCAACTAGATGACCATTGGGTCACTTCCAACTCTACAATTCTATTGTTCTATGAGATACCCTGAATATTGCCAATTCTCTGCTAAGGCTAGGGGAACAGAGTCCAAGATTTAAACAAAATCTCCCCAGCAACAGATCAGCAAATATTAAGAGCATCTAATTGGTGTTATGATTGTGTGGTCTGGACTGGGTCCTTCCAATAGTGTAACTTGCTCTTTGTGAGATTTACCAAAAATAAATCCCTAGCAGAGCACCATATAATATTTCAACAATCCAATCTGGATGCAGATATTTCTCATACAAAAGTGCAAGAAAACTCTCAAGGAGATTTTCAGCTGTGCAGGGAGTGGGGAAAAATACGTTTCTTCTTTAAATTTACAACTCTTTTCATACCTGAACAGTCAATTTCACCTTTCATGCACATAATCAAAACAAATAAATTAATGTTGTGGTGGTTCAGAAATATTGCAGCAGGAACCTGGTATGATGTCAGACACACAAAGGCAAAGCACAATGCAATTATAGAGCAGAATAAATACAGCTCAGTGGAAATATTAATCAATGGATCATGAGCATCACCAAATATTCATGATAGGTTTACAATGAATGAATACTAGATTTCCTTTGACAGGTGAAAGTTTACAAACTGAACTTATTTTGAATCAGAATTTACTCTCTTAACTATAAAGCATGGAAGTAAAATCACGCCAATGTCCAAATTAGTAGAAACAAGCAGATTGCAGAATTGTACTGTGTTATAGCAATGCATCATTTTTATTTTCAGTTCTGTGACCAGTGCTATGACCTAAGCGTGATTGAAATTCTTTGTAAAATTGTGGAATGAAGCATGAACACTCAAAACACCAAGGACGAAAAGGTGGAGGAAATTATTCGGGTGTGAACCTGTGGATCACACTTAAAATCTATAAATTATTTTTCTTTTTCTTTTCAAGTATTGTTAGATAGATGTTAATAAGGTACTTTGACATAGTGCCAAAGAAGCTGCATTTCTGAACAATTTCCTGAGGGGGTGAAGTAGACTGTAGTAAAGCTAATGTCGCAATAAATTCAGGGATTCTTAGTTGCTTTTGCACTGTAACAGTCAATTCTGAAGATAACTACTAAGCACTGTGGACTGTTGAAAATGCTTAGACCAAATGGACCACAGACAGCAACACTGGAGAATTGCACGATGTAGGACGGGGTGGGGAGCCTTTGTCCCTCTAGATGTTGCTGAACTATCGCTCTCAACCCTGGTCATTGGCCATGCTTGCTGAGGCTGATGGGAGTTTTAGTTCAGAAACATCTGGCAAATTTCAATTTAGGCTGAAAGGTGGTAGCTGGCCCAAGACCATCTTGTGAGCTTCATGGCTGAATGAGAATTTCAACTCTGTTCTCCCAGGACCTAGTCTAACACTCTAACTACAGTGCAACGCTTAGGTGGCTTCCAGACCCTCTGTATATTGAGTGTTCACCCTGATTATTTTTTTTGCATGAAGTTTATAGGTTATCTTAGATCATTTTTATTGAGCACTCATTCCAATTTGGTTGCAGGAAGGTTATAGGACATTGTGTCAAGCAATTGTTATCCCACACTTTCCAGTGCATTTCCCCTCCTTTTCCTTATCACAAAAAAATCCAGGTTTGGGGGAAGTAGACCGCTGGTTACTTTAACTGTGCAACTGGAATTTGTCAATACAGTATTCGATTGAAACCTACCGCAATATAGTGCCAGTCTGGAATTGCACTAGCTCTTTTCATGTCCCCTGAGAATTCTTTAAAAACTGACTCTCCTCCCCAAGATAAATACAATCTTAATGGAACATTTTCTGCCTCCCCCCCAGAAATACCCCTTACAAATATTGCTAGGCTGCAAAGTGTGACCCAGCTCTAGCTAAAACACAGAGTGAGAAAGTTTGAGTCTTGTACTTTGGGAAACACAGAGAAGTGTAAACCTCCTTATGTGACATGGTCTTTCAAAGGTCCCACATGTCTTTACTTCCTGTTGGCATTTCTTAAGTACAGGCCAACAAGAATGTGAGAGTGACAAGAGTGACAAGAGGAGGGAGTGACAACAACCATAATAATCAGGGTCATTGAGACCCCACAAACAGCAGGCATCAGTGTTGCTGGTAGGATTTATAGGCCCCAGAACATATGTAAATAAATGAGTTAGGCCTCTGGTATTGAGGATGGAAAAAAGAACTGACATTAGATCCCAGCGACAGGGAACAGTGTCCAAAGGGATTTGTCACTCATGTATAATTAATACACGTCTGTGCCATTCTCTGTCTATAAATAAAAACTAGGCAGCTGGAGAAAATAAGGAGCTGAAATAAGTTAAGGGACATCAATCAATCATCATTTTGCCCAAAAACCACACACAAGGGGTGTAGAGTTTGTATTGGGATCAGATGCTTGAGTGTTAGTAGAAGCTCAGTCGTCCTTTGCATCTGGTTGCCATGGGTATGATATGATAACAGAAAGGGTAGAGTGCAACACAAAGGCTGATAGTAATGTCTAGATGACCCTAGCGTGCAATTCTGTGTATGAAACTTTGGTCTAGGCAGATGTTGTTAGCTTACAGGTAAAAACGTGTTTAATGCTTGTATAAGGAATGTTACATGTAGCTTGGCCTTTGGTCTTTCCCATAAATAGTTATTGACCTGCTCAAAACAGAAAGCATCACCAGATGTTGAGGGGTGCACATATGGATCACGCTGTGTTGTTGATCACACTGGGAGCCAGCATGGTGTAGTGGTTAAGAGCAGTGGACTCGTAATCTATTGAACCGGCTTCACTTCCCCGCTCCTCCACATGCAGCTGCCGGGTGACCTTGGGCTAGTCACACTTTTCTCTGAAGTCTCCCAGCCTCACTCATCTCACAGAGTGTTTGTTGTGGGGGAGGAAGGGAAAGGAGATTGTGAGCCGCTTTGAGACTCCTTAAGGGGAGTGAAAGCCTGGATATCAAGTCCAAACTCTTCTTCTTGTTGTTGTTAAAAACAGTACAGTGGTGCCTTGCAAGACGAAATTAATTCGTTCCGCAAGTTTTTTCTTCTTGCGAGTTTTTCGTCTTGCGATGCACGGTTTCCCATAGGAATGCATTGAAAATCAATTAATGCGTTCCTATGGAAACCGACTTCAGACCAGGTCCGGGGACAATCTGTCCCCCGACCTCTTCTGAAGGCTGGGGGGGCGAAAGTCTTTGCTCCCCCCCCCCACGGCAGCATTTTAAAATCGCCCCGGACAGCGGAGGACTTCTCCGCTGTCTGGGGCGATTTAAAAGCCCTCCCGGGAAGGCAGCCAAGGGGGACAAAGATTTTCGCCCCCCGCCAGCCTTCCCCTCTTTTGAAGCAAGGGGCGGAGGGAAGAAGATCGCTTCTCCCCTTTGCCGCCCCTTGCTTCAAGAGGGGTCCGGGGGGAGAGAAAGGAAGGCGCCCGCCTTTCCCTCTGTCCCCTCTTTTGAAGCAAGGGGCGGCAACGGGGAGAAGATCGCTTCTCCCCTTTGTCGCCCCTTGCTTCAAAAGGGGTCCGGGGGGAGAGAAAGGAAGGCGCCCGCCTTTCCCTCTGTCCCCTCTTTTGAAGCAAGGGGTGGCAACGGGGAGAAGATCGCTTCTCCCCTTTGCCGCCCCTTGCTTCAAGAGGGGTCCGGAGGGAGAGAAAGGAAGACGCCCGCCTTTCCCTCTGTCCCCTCTTTTGAAGCAAGGGGCGGCAACGGGGAGAAGATCGCTTCTCCCCTTTGCCGCCCCTTGCTTCAAGAGGGGTCCGGGGGGGGAGAGAGAGGAAGGCGCGCGCCTTTCCCTCTGTCCCCTCTTTTGAAGCAAGGGGCAGCAACGGGGAGAAGATCGCTTCTCCCCTTTGCCGCCCCTTGCTTCAAAAGGGGTCCGGGGGGAGAGAAAGGAAGGCGCCCGCCTTTCCCTCTGTCCCCTCTTTTGAAGCAAGGGGCGGCAACGGGGAGAAGATCGCTTCTCCCCTTTGCCGCCCCTTGCTTCAAAAGGGGTCCGGGAGGAGAGAAAGGAAGGCGCCCGCCTTTCCCTCTGTCCCCTCTTTTGAAGCAAGGGGCGGCAACGGGGAGAAGATCGCTTCTCCCCTTTGCCGCCCCTTGCTTCAAGAGGGGTCCGGGAGGAGAGAAAGGAAGGCGCCCGCCTTTCCCTCTGTCCCCTCTTTTGAAGCAAGGGGCGGTAACGGGGAGAAGATCACTTCTCCCCTTTGCCGCCCCTTGCTTCAAAAGGGGTCCGGGGGGGAGAGAGAGGAAGGCACCCGCCTTTCCCTCTGTCCCCTCTTTTGAAGCAAGGGGCGGCAACGGGGAGAAGATCGCTTCTCCGCGTTGCTGCCCCTTGCTTCAAAAGAGGTCCGGGGAGAAAGGGGAAGACGCCAGCATTTTAAAAAACCTCGGGACAGCGGGGGATTTCTCCGCTGTCCGGGGCGAATTTAAAATGCTGGCGGGCAGCAGCAAAGCCTTCGCTGCCGCCCGCCAGCATTTTAAAAAACCTCGGGACAAAGGAGAAGTCCCCCGCTGTCCCGGGGTTTTTAAAAAACCTCTCCGCCCTCCGCCAGGCTTCGGAGCAGCCTTCCGAAGCCTGGCGGCGGGAGGAGGTCCGAGGACAGTGGGCAAGACGTCCTGTCCCGGAGATTTCCCTATGGGCTTTCGTCTTGCGAAGGAAGCCCATAGGGAAATTCATTTTGCGAAGCGTCTCCAAAACGGAAAACCCTTTCGTCTAGCGGGTTTTCCGTCTTGCGAGGCGTTCGTCTTGCGGGGTACCACTGTACTGACTACTGGATAAATCTGGAGTGTTCTGTTGTAGTTTGGTGCCCACTCCATCAGCAGATGTACAAGTGGAAGGGTGTAGGACTATGATTGGACAACTATAGATACTTATCATGACTTTTCATTTCAGTTTTAGTTCTTTCAAGTTGTTTAATGGTAAGAAACAGTAGCTGCCCATGTGATCGGGTGGCATTGCTAAGTACCATATTGACACAGCCTCAACCCTGCTACCTCCCCACCAGGCTCCATCCCCTTCCAGGTAAGCTGCAGTGACCCTGATGTCTTGATGGTGTCTCTACCTCACCATACAGGCTGCTACAGCTATCCAGCCTTCCTGTATAATTCTAGACTTGCCTACAGGAGTTTCTCTTTTTTAAATTATATTTCCCCAATTGATAACAAACATACACTGATTTTGCTTAACCAAGAGTGCAAACTTATTCGTATCTATCAGAAGTAGGACCAATTTAGCCCGATGGGAGTTATTCTCAGATAAGGATGTATAGGACTGCAACTTTCAGTAATGACTGAATAGTGAAACTTCAGTGTTATTATACTTACAAGTACTGAATTTCTTTGCTTTCTTAATGTTATTCAACACAGTTTGCAAAGCTACTGTAAATCCTCTCAGATGCATGCAGGATCTGAAAATGGTGCCCCAGACAATACAACTGAATGGGGCAGCCATGCCCCTCCCCTGGAATGCCCCATAACATTTTTCTCATGAAGCACCTTAGCCTGTGTTTTCAAAGGAACAAGTAGCCAAGCCACCACTTGGAGTGGTAGAGGTAAAGGACCCCTGACAGTTAAGTCCAGTCACGGATGACTCTGGGGTTGTGGTGCTCATCTCACTTTACAGGCCGAGGGAGCCAGCATTTGTCTGCAGGCAGTTTTCCCAGGTCATGTTGCTACCATAGCTAAGCTGCTTCTAACACAACAAGCACCGAAACCGGAACAGTGCATGGAAAGGCCATTTACCTTCCCACCGGAGTGGTACCTGTTTATGTACTTGCACTTTTTTGGCATGCTTTCGAACTGCTAGGTTGGCAGGAGCTGGGACTGAGCAATGGGAGCTCACCCCATTGTGGGGATTTGAACCACCAACCTTCTGATCAGCAAGCCCATGAGGCTCAGTGGTTTAGACCACAGCACCACCCATGTCCACTACTTGGAGTGGTAGCCTAGTTTAAAGATTGTCCTCTCCATGCCTGAAAGTGCAGCTACTTTCATCTCTTAGCACTCCTCAGCTAGGTTCCCCAGTAAAGGTAAAGGTAAAGGGACCCCTGACCATTAGGTCCAGTCGTGGCCAACTCTGCGGTTGCGGTGCTCATTTCGCTTTATTGGCCGAGGGAGCCAGCGTACAGCTTCCGGGTCATGTGGCCAGCATGACTAAGCCACTTCTAGTGAACCAGAGCAGTGCACAGAAATGCCGTTTACCTTCCTGCTGGAGCAGTACCTATTTTTCTACTTGCACTTTTTGGTGTGCTTTCAAACTGCTAGGTTGGCGGGAGCAGGGACCGAGCAACAACAGCTCACCCTGTCACGGGGATTCGAACTGCCGACCTTCTGATCAGTAAGTCCTGGGCTCTGTGGTGTAATCTACAGTGCCACCCAGTACCCACCCCTAAACATGCTGAAAAAAAGATAGGCCAAATATTTCAGTCTGGAACTATTTCTAGATGTGCCTCAAGAAGATGCTACAGATAAGGTGAATGCCATGAAATTCATATTAAACAGAGATGGATAAATAATAGGCTATCTAAGTAGATAGGACCCTTGCCAGTTGTAGGAATCTTTGTTAGCTCTGTCTTTCACTGTTAGCCAAATTGTTGAAGAAACACACTGCATTCTTTGGGTGGGGTTTAGAGTCACAGCCCCACAACAGCTTAAACCTGTTGAATAGGGTGTGGTATGGGGAAAGGATAGAGTCTCTGTGCGAAATGGTAATGTTGCTGGCAAAGCAATCCTAGCTCTAAGGTAATGCACACCAAAGTTGGATTTAAAAATGCACCGTACCCACACAAATCCTTTATTGCTGGAGGAAGAGGGAGAAGGAAATTGAAAAGATGGAAATTTGTAAGCTTGTAGTGGCTGAGGTTGCGACCTCAATTACACATGAGAAACTTTTGTAATAAAATGAATGCTGGAAAATGGTGTCAAAATGTGGTTCAGTATTTCAGGACAATTTAGAGAACAAGAGTAGGGACATTATTAGAAAATAGCCAATCTGGCTCTGTACAAAACAGCTGGTACATACATATACCAGCAATTCAAATGCAAGCATCAAAATGACAGTCTGCTGTATTCAGTTCCAAACATAACAGATGTAAACCGGTTTCACTGTCAAATTTGTCTGCTGTCTTTAAGCAGCTTCTAGTAGCTTTGCTTAAATTTCACAATAAATGCAATAAATACCACTTCAGTTATCCCAGATATGTTTCAATCTTTGTAGATAGGCAGGGTTTGGGATTTGTTTGCTTGAGGACTTAAAATTGAACTTCCCTGAGCAGAAGCTGTATACCAGAAGCTGATGGCACACTTGGAGCAAAGACTAATAAATAACCACTTTTCTGAGTTAAAAATAAACTGTATTGGTTGTTTGCAGCCACAATGCTGCAAATGTAAAGCCCTTTTTTGTTCATGAATGCATGGAAGGGGACCACTTTACTCACTTCCCCTCTGTACATCTGGTGGAAGGAAGGCCAGGAAATACGATCTATGCCTTGGGTTGGGCCAGAGGGAAGGTGGGGGTGGCAATGTTGATAGTAGTAGTGAGAAGAGCAGGTTTGGACCCCTTCCCCTATCTGTCTTTGGTGGAAAGTCAGAAGAAGAATTCCTGTGAATTGGGAGGTAGCAATGTTGAGGGGCAGGGCCAAAAAGTGTAGTCTCTTCCCCCATTGGTGGAAGGTCAGAAGAGGAAGTCTATGCATTGGGCAGGGAAAATTGAGGGTTGGGCCAATACAGTCATACCTTGGGTTACAGATGCTTCAGGTTGCATTTTTTTGGGGGGTTACAGAAGCGCCGAAAGCCGGAAGTACCGGAATGGGCTTTCAGCGGTCACGCATGCACAGAAGCACCAAATCACAACCTGTGCATGCGCAGACGCACCGCTGCGGGTTGCGAATGCTGCAGGTTGCGAACGTGCCTCCTGCACGGATCACATTCACAGCCCGAGCGTCCACTGTATGTGTGATCTCTTCCCCCATCCATGTGCTCATGAATGCATGGAGGGTAATTTGTGAAGGGATCTTGTATCACTCACTGTTCTATAGCCCAGAAACCAATATGTTTCTAATTACTCATGAATCCAAATTCCAGCCCATTGTTTTCTTATGATTTCTTTTTTTGTTTTGTTTGAAGGGCTATTTAAAATTATGTATAAATTGTTTATTTTATATACAATGATTAAGAATTCAAAGTAAGCAAATCCTGAAATGGAAGGTGCTGCCCTGAGCTCTTTTGGGAGGAAGGATGGAATATAAACTGAATAAATAATAAAGAACTTGGTGAAGCTGTTCATCTACGCCATGCTGAAATCATGCTACTACATGTACTGAAAGCATAAAGGAATTCAAAGGCAATGTACATTTCTTGCAGCTGAGTTACTAAGTAGAGCATAAATACTATTATTACATTGTCTCTTTATTTCCCTTTGTAATAACATTATTTGCTGACTGCGTGCCTCTTTCACGTAGCTCTGAGGTCATCTGATGTGATTTATATGAATTGAAGGGGACACGATAAAAAGAAGTACATACTATTGCTATGCCACAATAGCATAATTCCCTGCTTCTGACAGGTTTGGCTTCAGCCTTGACAGAATTATTATACCACAAGTTAAGGATAATATGTCATCTATTGGATCCTCCTCTTATTCTTTTTAATTTAATTGAGTGTCACCTCTGAAGATCTGTCATGCATTGCGTTCCAAAGCTACATGTTGTAACAAGGATGCCTTAAGCCTTTAGGGGTCATAATTTTAGAAAAAGTAAATGTTCATCCTTGCAGAGCAGTTTACCAGTATCAAATTCTGATAGTTCATTGTTCTCTGTGTTTTGACTTGCTGTTCATAATATTGAATTTCCTAGCAAAACAGAAGATAAAAATGATATTTATGGCCACCATCTATAATCATGCATTAGGAACTTGCCCACATGGGGTTAGAAATGTTCCAGCAGCGCTCTATCTCACAAAAGTGCTTCCTCAATGCCTACCTTCTTATCTCTAACATCAGAGAAAAATTTGGGTTCAGAGGTGCTTGAAGATCTTCACATAGTTTTTGCCTTTCAAGTTGTACTCCCCTGCTCTCCCACAGCAGGTATGAGAAAGTTACCGTTTGTGTCCATTCTTTTCAAACCGGTCCCATGTAGTGAGAGCTAAGATTTATTCCAACACCCTAGAACATGAATGAAAATCTGCATTGGCTTTTGCATGCATGCAGATCACTTGGCTATTCAACATTTGATGGTTTCCAGATGAATTTATGAACAGAAAATGAGTACAGTGGTACCTCGGGTTACAAACATCTCGGGTTACAAACAGTTTGGGTTACAGACTCTGCTAACCTAGAAGTAGTACCTCGGGTTAAGAACTTTACCTCAGGATGAGAACAGAAATCGTGTGCTGGCAGCACAGTGGCAGCAGGAGGCCCCATTAGCTAAAGTGGTACCTCAGGTTAAGAATGGTTTCAGGTTAAGTATGGACCTCCGGAACAAATTAAGTTCGTAACCAGAGGTACCACTGTATTGTGCTTGAACTGAACTGAGTGACATGGAAATTCTCTCTCTGTCAAGCTGTTGATGGGCCCTTCACACATGCTGATGGTGGTATGGTCAATGTATGGTCCTTGAGTCCTGGGCTGAACCCTGCACCCCTTTTTATTAAACGTTTACTATTCTTGCAAAAGAAAACGTTAGAATAATAATAATAATAATAATTCTTTAAAAAGTCCCTCACTGAAAAAGATGTAGCTTTGTTTCAAGCCCTGAAGCAAATGGAAAGAGCTGAGCCATAACAATGAAAAATAGGATTTATAATAGAAATAGCAAGCCAAGCCTAACTACAACACTATGCAGCAGTAAATATAATTTGTGAATGAAGGCTCACTGTACTTTCAACATTCAAATTACCAGAGAAGTCCATCTTCAGGGTGACCTGATGTTATAAAAGGATGTGTGCAGTTTATTTTAGTAACACTGAAATTTGTTTGCCCCGAACAATATGCTAATGTCATAGATATTTTAGGCTGCTCAAATGCCAAAGCAGATCTGACTTGGTAATGAACCACCCAATTGTCTCTGTGACACCAGAGCCAAGATTTGCTTAGACTGCTGTCTGCTGACATTATGAATTTCACATGATACTTATTATATGGAACAATTAAAACTGTGCAGAAATATTTCTGTCCAAGTAATCGTGCAGCTATTATGTTTGCATTTCAATAGTAAAGGAAACATTGTGGTGCCAACCCTATACCCACTTACTTGGGAGTAAGCTTCATTAAACGCAATGAGACTTCCTTCTGAGTAGACCAGCGGTCCCTATTCACCTCCTGAATTAGCTGTTACTTCCCTGATATTTAGCTCTTTTCTGCAAAACAACTTCAATGATGTATAATTCTTGTAGATCAGCCTCCCATGACCTCGCACCCACCCTCCATCAATGTTAGACTACAATTCCCACCAGCCCGAACCAGTATGCTAATGTGGCACTTGTACAATTTTTTCTGATTCTCAGTTGTCAAGAACTGTCAAGAATTTACTCTTTTCAATAAAGTTGCTTCACTGCCATTTAGTGCCAACTTTACTGAGCTAGATTGACTGATGGTCTGACTCTGTATAAGACAGCTTCTTGTGTTCTCAAGACACAGTCCACCCATATGTCAAAGACTCTTGTAAAAAGTACATGCAGTATTATTCAGCACAGATCTGGCTTTTTTTACAGTAGGGAGATAACCTTCATTTAGGATTATTCATCGTGACATATCAAAAAGCTGAAACTGCAATGAATTATGCACAAAGCAAAGATTCCTCATTGGTGTGGGCTGCTGCACTTATAAATCAGCGCTGTGAGGCTTCTGGTGCTGAGGTGTGGCTGTCAGAACAGGCCATTTTATTTTCACCTAGTCTTAAGAGTATCGTATATATATCTTTTTGTCTCACACATGTAATATGCATGCATATCCTTCTTTCCAGAACGCATTGCAGTGGATGAACATGGTTCTTTTTCTTTCTTCCAAAGGTTATTTCTACAAGCACAGTAACTAGGGCAAAATAAGTCATTTGATTAACATAGTTGCTATTATCCCTCTGTCTTGAATGGGTCCTAGATGGAGCATACTATCTGAGAAACGTTAATAATGCTTAATTTAGCCAAAAAACCACAACATATTGATGACTATAGATCTAAATATCTATCTATCTATCCATCCATCCATCCATCCATCCATCCATCCATGGACACACACACTTCTCCACCATAAGCTTTAAGGCCATATAACACTGGTCCAGAAAGACCTACATTGGCTCCCAATACATTTCCGAGCACAATTCAAAGTGTTGGTCTGACCTAAATGGCCCCAGCCCAGTATACTTGAAGGATTGTCTCCACCCCCATCATTCAGCCCGGACACTGAGGTCCAGCTTCAAGGGCCTTCTGGCAGTTCCCTCAATGCGAGAAGTAAGGTTACAGAGAACTAGGCAGAGGGCCTTCTCAGTGGTGGTGCCTGCCCTGTGGAATGCCCCCCCTCAGATGTCAAGGAAATAAACAACTAACTGATTTTTAGAAAATATCTGAAGGCAGCCCTGTTTAGGGAAGTTATTAATGTTTGATGTTTTGTCGTGTTTTTAATATTCTGTTGGGAACCATGCAGAGCGGCTGGGAAAACCCAGTCAGATGGGCGGGGTATAAAAAATTGTTGTTGTTGTTTAAGATTGAACCAGTTACTATGACCCTGAGCAAGCTCTACAGTGTGTGTGTGCATAAGTGTGGGCCATGTGACCATACAGACAGTGTTGGAACATTACAGTTCCCATCATCTTTGAATATTGGTCATAGTGGCTAGAGCTGATGGGAGTTGGAGTCGTAAATTTGGAGTGTCACAAATTCTCCATCACTGTTCTACAGATCTGGGCTGGATACAAGCTTAGAGTAGATCTGCTGAGATCAACATTAGGCATGATTTAGTTAAGTCCCATTGATTTCAATGGAGGTATTCATAGTAAGTCTGGATCCAACCCACTGACTATCTTCCCCCTGTTCTTATAATAAATTGAACAAAAGAGAGAGGGGTTAATTTACATCTCCATAATTTACACAAACCAAGTTGTTCTTTTAGTAAATGGAAAGTGCAAAACAGTTAATTGGTTCAGATTAAGGGAAATGAGATTCTTGACAGTGTTCATTAAAAGAGAAAAGAAATTACATATCAACAGTTCAAAGAAGAAGGCACAAAAGTAAAGTTACTGCAAAACAAAAATGGTGATATCCTTAAACATACAGAACAGGATCTGGCCAGCAAGCAGGATTCATTCCTTCATCAACTCTGTGCGCCATTTTGACACTAGAAGAGGTTGCCTACCTGCCAATTGTTTAATCTCACAATGACGTTAGGTAACCCAAAGTCAAAACTACTGCTGCATCCACAGCAGTAATAAGTGGGGACAGACAGACCTGGCCTGGTGCCTGTGTGGGCTTCAGCTGGTGTACTGGTATGGCTAATATTAGGTCCGATGCTAGACAGTGCCAGCTGTGAGAGCAATCCTGAGCAGGGATAATACTGGAGGGCCTTCAGCAGGTGGAACGAGATCTGCTTTGGTAGAGTGATGCAAACACCACTGCATTGTCTGTTGGGAGGCTGAGCCAGCAGACGTAAGGGGTGGGTTTGTTGTTCAATCCAACCCTACCACAGGCTTGTGCAAAGCAGGTTTGGACTGCAGCTTAAGGTAGTGCAGTCTCATGAGAGGACTGTCGCATTTCAGAAGCTTCAATGGCTTACTCCTTGCACCACATTTTTCAAACAAAAGGGCTAATACCAAAAATCTGTGCATTTTTTCGGGGGGGACGGCGATGCAGGGGTACACATACCCCTAAACATTTTGTGAATCTAAGTTTGGCCTCATTGAGAGGCAGTATTTCAATATGAGTAGGAAGATGAGAGTACCCCTAAACATTTTTTAAAGAAAAAAAAGCACTGCTAAAAATCATTTATTTTGACTAGAGATGCTTAGGTGGAAGAGGGTTGACTTAAAGTTCAATCTTTTTTTAAAAAAAAATTAAGTGATTTACCTTCTAGTTTTAACATGAATTATAAACTAAAATATTGGTGGGGACTGAGAATATATGGGTGCTAATTTAGTAAGTCATTCCAAATAAGCTTTTAAATTGTCATGGCTGAAATATCTGCAGGCTTTCAAGAGGGAAAGGAAAAAGTCAAAGCAACTGCTTACCATTCCCATTTCTTTGCAGCTAAATCATCATTCTGGCTGGTAATACAGGTTTAGAAAAACTTTCCCAAGTCATATTACAATAATGCAACAATGTAAGTCAGGTGAAGCAATACATAACATCTCATTTATGTGGTCCATAGTAATTAACTATCCCTGACAGCTGCAGCCCATGAGCTTGGTGAATTTGTTGCATGTCCTTTGCTAATTTTAGTCTTTCATTGTAGCATTGCACAAAAAGTATAATTTAGCCATTTGAGTTCTTAAATCCACTGTGCTAAGTGCCTGCCTCCAACACAGGCACCTGTTCGTTTGTTTTCGTTCCATTTGCTAAAATAGCTTGTGATAATAACACAAATTTACTAAAGTAAATGAAACAACCTCATTACAAGAGAAGTCCTCTGAACAACAACCCAACTGGCGACAACGACTTGGGCCAAGTTGAGACAAATAACAAACGAAGGGGCAAAAATAGACTGCACCACTTCAGAGTGCAAATGGAGGCTCACATGACTTATCTGTTGCGCTGCAACTCACACCATCTCTGACTATTGGCTTTGCAGACTGGGATTATGGGAGTTGGTGTGCCAACAACATTCAGAAGATCACAGGTTCGATGTCCCTGCTTTGCAGACACTCATCTCAAGGCTGGCAGCAGCACCTGGTAGCCTCAGGCAGTTGGTGGGACCCCAGCACTGTGGCATGGCTCACCTTGGGTTTGTCCCCCCTGCTCAGCCTTGTCCATGGTTTGGATGCACTGGGCTGCATTGAAGGGCAGTAACAGAGCAACCCTAACTATATGTCAGGAGTGAGCCAGCAATAAATCACATGGAGTAGGTGAAGTTAACTCTTTATTAGAAGAAACAAGGTCTGCTCAAGAATGCCAGGCCTAATGAACACAGCAACTCTTCTCAGTAGGTCTTGCCCCTATGAGGCATCTGTGGAGACTGAAAGTCCCTGCCTTCCCACAGCTGCCTATGTCTCCTCCTCTCTCAGGTCTTTCCCAAGCAATCTTAGACTATGTTGGCATGCCTGCATTTGCTCCTCTCACTTCGTATCTCTCCTGGTCCTGGGAGACCAGGGCATTGGGGAGTTTGTCACAGCAGAAGAGGGAGACACCCTGGCATCTTCATCAGCTTGACTAATCTGTGCCTCCCTCCTCTCCTGCTTCTACTCCTGCTTCTGCTTCTCGACTTCTCTCTGCCACAGACTCTCCCTGCTCACTGAATCCTGTTACCTCTTCATCTTCCAACACCTCCTTCCCCCATTCATCTTCCTCTTACCAGTCCCTGGGCTCTAAGCCTTCTTCTCTTGGGGGTCCCCCAGCTGGTGCCTCCCACCATTCCTCTGAATCCACCCAGTCCATGACACTAGGGCAGCAGTTGAAGAAGGAGCAAAAAGGGTTTTCTTGTGTGTGTGTGTTTCTTTCTGGCTGATTAGCTGTTTTCCCTGTGTAAAGGTCAGAGGGGGCAGGGTTTCTGTTGAGGCAGGGGATTAGCTGTGGGAGGAGCTTATCAGAGTTTGTAGGGCAGCAGTTGAAGAAGGAGCAAAAAGGGTTTTCTTGTGTGTGTGTGTTTCTTTCTGGCTGATTAGCTGTTTTCCCTGTGTAAAGGTCAGAGGGGGCAGGGTTTCTGTTGAGGCAGGGGATTAGCTGTGGGAGGAGCTTATCAGAGTTTGTAGGGCAGCAGTTGAAGAAGGAGCAAAAAGGGTTTTCTTGTGTGTGTGTGTTTCTTTCTGGCTGATTAGCTGTTTTCCCTGTGTAAAGGTCAGAGGGGGCAGGGTTTCTGTTGAGGCAGGGGATTAGCTGTGGGAGGAGCTTATCAGAGTTTGTAGGGCAGCAGTTGAAGAAGGAGCAAAAAGGGTTTTCTTGTGTGTGTGTGTTTCTTTCTGGCTGATTAGCTGTTTTCCCTGTGTAAAGGTTAGAGGGGGCAGGGTTTCTGTTGAGGCAGGGGATTAGCTGTGGGAGGAGCTTATCAGAGTTTGTAGGGCAGCAGTTGAAGAAGGAGCAAAAAGGGTTTTCTTGTGTGTGTGCGTTTCTTTCTGGCTGATTAGCTGTTTTCCCTGTGTAAAGGTCAGAGGGGGCAGGGTTTCTGTTGAGGCAGGGGATTAGCTGTGGGAGGAGCTTATCAGAGTTTGTAGGGCAGCAGTTGAAGAAGGAGCAAAAAGGGTTTTCTTGTGTGTGTGTGTTTCTTTCTGGCTGATTAGCTGTTTTCCCTGTGTAAAGGTCAGAGGGGGCAGGGTTTCTGTTGAGGCAGGGGATTAGCTGTGGGAGGAGCTTATCAGAGTTTGTAGGGCAGCGGCACGCGCCTAGCGGCGCGCGCAGTTATACCCATCTTTTAGATTTAGGGGAGCTAATCTCAAACGTTTGTTGGGGGAGACCTAGGTTTTTTTTTGTGGGGGAAGTTATTTGTCCTGTCTTCAAGCTTTTTATGATGGAGGACCTCTGTAGCCACCCCCAACAACACGATCTCATGATGGAAGGGGAGGGAACAGCTGCAGTCGCCTGCGATTCCTGCGCAATGTTTGCCATCTTGCCAAAGGTTGCAGGCAGCTTTACCTGCAGCAATTGCATGTTGATTGCCCTTTTAAAAGACAAAGTCCAGCAACTGGAGGAACGTGTAGCTACGCTCCAAAGAATTAGAGAGCTGGAGCTCTTCTTGGAAGCAACAGAGCACACCGTCCCCACCAAGCAGGAGACAGGGGACTCCCCTGAGAAGGAGGCTTGTTCACCAACACAGGAGCCAGATATATGGAGAAACGTGACTCAAAGAAGTAGGAGGCCCAGGGTTCACTCTGATTGTTTAGAAATACACAATCGCTTTGAGGTCCTCTCCCCTAGCATGGAAGACGAAGAGCAGACTCCATTTGAGGAACTCTCCCTCATTACAGTCGATCAGGTATATGAAGACGAGCAGCAAAGTCAGTCCTCAGGGAATGTGCAGGTGACCTTGGAACGGACAGCTCACGGAAGAACCCCGACCAAACCCAAGAGGAGGCGTGTAGTGGTGATAGGGGATTCCCTACTGAGGGGAACAGAAGCAGTGATCTGTGGGCCTGACAAGATGTCTCGGGAAGTGTGCTGTCTCCCCGGGGCTAAGATCCAAGATGTAACTGAACGACTGCAAGGAATCATAAAACCCACTGACGAATACCCCTTCCTCTTGGTTCATGTGGGAACCAATGACACTGCAAGCAATAGCCTCCAGAAGATCAAAAGAGACTACGAGGCTCTCGGCAGGAAATTGAAGCAACTAAATGCACAAATTGTCATCTCGTCTGTCCTCCCAGTTGAACGACGTGGCCCAGGGAGAGAGGGGAAAATAGTGGAAGTGAACAGCTGGCTTCGCAAATGGTGTAAACAGGAACGGTTTGGATTCTTAGATCACGGACTGCAGTTTCTTGAAGATGGACTTCTGGCAAGTGATGGGCTGCACCTCACAACGGTTGGGAGAAATGTTTTTGCCAAAAATCTCAGAAACCTCATCAGGAGGGCTTTAAACTGACTAATGTGGGGGAGGGAGACAGTGCTCCTGAAGGTAGGAGTCTATCAATTAATGAAGATGATCATCCAAATGTCATAGACCAAATGGAGCAAACAGCACGCGGACCTAGTGGTGGGAGGAAAAAATCCTTAAATAAGAGACACGGGGGAATGATTAATGGACTTCAATGTCTCTACACTAATGCGCAAAGAATGGGAAATAAACAAGATGAGCTTGAGCTCTTGGTACAGCAAACTAAATATGACATAATAGGCATCACTGAAACCTGGTGGGATAAGTCCCACGATTGGAATGTAATAATGGGGGGATACAATCTATTTCAGAGAAACAGACCAGACAAGAAAGGAGGAGGAGTGGCGTTATATGTCAGGGATGTGTATACCTGTGAAGAGATCCAAGATTTAGAACCTCAAAGCCAAAGTGAGAGCATTTGGGTCAAAATTAAGGGAGAGAAGAATAACAGAGACCTCATTGTGGGAGTTTACTATAGATCCCCAAGCCAAATGGAGGACATAGATGATGCCTTCCTGGAACAGATGGCCAAGCATGCAAAAGGAAGGGAGATAGTAGTAATGGGGGATTTCAATTACCCGGATATTTGTTGGACGTCAAACTCAGCCAAGAGCATAAGGTCAAACAGATTCCTCACTGGCCTTGCAGACAACTTCATTGTCCAGAAAGTGGGAGAAGCAACAAGAGGAACAGCCATTTTAGATCTGGTCCTAACCAATGTTGATGACCTGGTTAGTGGGGTAGAAGTGGAAGGATCATTAGGCGCGAGTGATCATGCTCTTCTGAAGTTTACTATACAGCGGAAAGGAGCAGCCAAGCATACTAGGACTCAATTTCTTGACTTTAAGAAAGCCGACTTCATAAAACTTAGGGAAGTGCTGGGTGGAAGGATCATTAGGCGCGAGTGATCATGCTCTTCTGAAGTTTACTATACAGCGGAAAGGAGCAGCCAAGCATACTAGGACTCAATTTCTTGACTTTAAGAAAGCCGACTTCATAAAACTTAGGGAAGTGCTGGGTGAGATCCCATGGACAGCAATACTAAAAGGAAAGGGAGTTCATGATGGCTGGGAGTTTGTTAAGAGGGAGATAGTAAAAGCACAACGACAGGCAATGAGACGGAAACGTGGAAGGTGCCTAAAGAAGCCAGGGTGGCTATCTAAAGAACTTTTAACTGAATTAAGATTAAAAAAGGATGTGTACAAAAAATGGAAAAGGGGGGAAACCACCAAAGAGGAATTCAAACAAATAGCCAGCACGTGTAGACACAAAGTCAGAAAAGCTAAAGCACAGAATGAACTCAGGCTTGCTAGAGAGGTTAAAAGCAACAAAAAAGGCTTTTATGGGTATGTTCGTAGCAAAAGGAAGAACAAAGAAACAGTGGGGTCACTCAGAGGAGAAGATGGTGAAATGCAAACAGGGGACACAGAAAGGGCTGAACTCCTCAATGCCTTCTTTGCCTCAGTCTTCTCCGATAAAGAAAACAATGCCCGACCTGAAGAATTTGGAGCAAATGATTCAGCAAAGGAAACACAGCCCAGAATAACTAAGGAGATAGTACAAGAATATTTGGCTAGTTTAGATGTATTCAAGTCTCCAGGGCCAGATGAACTGCATCCAAGAGTATTAAAAGAACTGGCAGATGTGATCTCAGAACCACTGGCAGTCATCTTTGAGAATTCCTGGAGAACAGGCGAAGTCCCGGCAGACTGGAGGAGGGCAAATGTTGTCCCTATTTTCAAAAAGGGGAAAAGAGAGGACCCAAATAATTACCGCCCAGTCAGTCTGACATCAATACCAGGGAAGATTCTGGAACAGATCATTAAGCAAACAGTCTGTGAGCACCTAGAAAGGAATGCTGTGATCACCAATAGTCAGCATGGATTTCTGAAAAATAAGTCATGTCAGACTGACCTGATCTCGTTTTTTGACAGAATTACAAGCCTGGTAGATGAAGGGAACGCAGTGGATGTAGCCTACCTTGATTTCAGCAAGGCATTTGACAAGGTGCCCCATGATATTCTTGTAAAGAAGCTAGTAAAATGCGGTCTTGACTATGCTACCACTCAGTGGATTTGTAACTGGCTGACTGCCCGAACCCAAAGGGTGCTCATCAATGGTTCCTCTTCATCCTGGAGAAGAGTGACTAGTGGGGTGCCACAGGGTTCTGTCTTGGGCCCGGTCTTATTCAACATCTTTATCAACGACTTGGATGATGGACTCAAGGGCATCCTGATCAAATTTGCAGATGACACCAAACTGGGAGGGGTGGCTAACACCCCAGAGGACAGGATCACACTTCAAAACGACCTTGACAGATTAGAGAACTGGGCCAAAACAAACAAGATGAATTTTAACAGGGAGAAATGTAAAGTATTGCACTTGGGCAAAAAAAATGAGAGGCACAAATACAAGATGGGTGACACCTGGCTTGAGAGCAGTACATGTGAAAAGGATCTAGGGGTCTTGGTTGACCACAAACTTGACATGAGCCAACAGTGTGACGCGGCAGCTAAAAAAGCCAATGCAATTCTGGGCTGCATCAATAGGAGTATAGCATCTAGACCAAGGGAAGTAATAGTGCCACTGTATTCTGCTCTGGTCAGACCACACCTGGAGTACTGTGTCCAGTTCTGGGCACCACAATTCAAGAAGGACACTGACAAACTGGAACGTGTCCAGAGGAGGGCAACCAAAATGGTCAAAGGCCTGGAAACGATGCCTTATGAGGAACGGCTAAGGGAGCTGGGCATGTTTAGCCTGGAGAAGAGGAGGTTAAGGGGTGATATGATAGCCATGTTCAAATATATAAAAGGATGTCACATAGAGGAGGGAGAAAGGTTGTTTTCTGCTGCTCCAGAGAAGCGGACACGGAGCAATGGATCCAAACTACAAGAAAGAAGATTCCACCTAAACATTCGGAAGAACTTCCTGACAGTAAGAGCTGTTCGACAGTGGAATTTGCTGCCAAGGAGTGTGGTGGAGTCTCCTACTTTGGAGGTCTTTAAGCAGAGGCTTGACAACCATATGTCAGGAGTGCTCTGATGGTGTTTCCTGCTTGGCAGGGGGTTGGACTCGATGGCCCTTGTGGTCTCTTCCAACTCTATGATTCTATGATTCTATGATTCTATGATTCACTATAGGAAGTTGGTATAATTTACACCAGTGTGATGTAAACTGGTGTAGGGGCTGAAGTGACAAGTGAGTGTGAGCTCAAGTTTTGAGAACTGGACCCTAGGTCACATGACTGAATTGAATGGGATTTGAAACAAGCATAAGATTCTCCTTGCCCCTCCCCTACCACACCCCTTTTTGTAATTATGTGGGCATAAATTATATCAGTTTATGTTCTGCTGGCTGAGTCAGCATAGGTAAAGGTAAAGGGACCCCTGACCATTAGGTCCAGCCGTGACCGACTCTGGGGTTGTGGCGCTCATCTTGCTCTATTGGCCGAGGGAGCTGGCATACAGCTTCCGGGTCATGTGGCCAGCATGACTAAGCCGCTTCTGGTGAACCAGAGCAGCGCATGGAAACACCCTTTACCTTCCTACCGGAGCGGTACCTATTTATCTACTTACACTTTGACGTGCTTTCGAACTGCTAGGTGGACAGGAGCAGGGACCGAACAATGGGAGCTCACCCCGTTGTGGGGATTCAAACCGCCGACCTTCTGATCGGCAAGTCCTAGGCTCTGTGGTTTAACCCACAGTGCCACCCGCGTCAGCATATCTCAGGCTTAAACCAAGGTGGGGGACTTATGTCAGCTGACCCCAGGAAAGCCCCCAAACTGCCAAATTCAAACTCTCTTACCCTGGATGATCATGGACTTGGATTGCACTGCTAGAAAGCTGTCGTTTTGATGTTTGCAGAACATGTTTGTTTGAAGTGATGGTACATGATGTTTGAGGTGATGGTACATTATGACATGGCAAGACCATCAAAATTGTAGGCCTTGCTGGTGTCTGCCACAGATCACGGGCTGTTGGCATATGCCACTGATGGGTCTGCCCTGGAAATGACTTTGCTGAGTGCAGGGTGGGGCAGATCACACATGTCGCCAGCTTTTATATATCAGCGTTAAAACTCTTTGCTCACAGAAAGTAAGGTGTCAAGAGACAGGAGCTCTTGCCCAGCCATCTCCCTAAGCCAGTGGTAGGCAACCTAAGACCCAGGAGCCGGATGCAGCCCAATCACCTTCTAAATCCAGCCTGTAGACAGTCCAGGAATCAGCGTGTTTTTACATGAGTAGAATGTGTGCTTTTATTAAAAATGCATCTCTGGGTTATTTGTGGGGCTTAGGAATTTGTTCATTATATATTTTTTTCAAAATATAGTCCGGCTCACCACATGGTCTGAGGGACGGTGGACCAGCCTATCGCTGAAAAAGGTTGCTGACTCCTGCCCTAAGCTGTTTTGAAACATGAGGTATGATCTCTCTCCCCCCCTCCCCCCGTACACTCACTGTGATTGGGGAGGATTCAGCCAAATAACCTCCTTCCCAACATTTTAAGATATGCAGGTAGTCTCATAAATCATATGACAATCAAGCAGCTCTCTTTGATTTATATGACTTTTTATAGTCTTGCATGCAAGAACTCAGAATTGCTCGGTGCAGCACTAACTTGGTCAGCACAGTAATAACAGTGTTTCAAGCAAGAGCGAGAATGAAAGAAAGTACTGGATGGCTGGAGAGAGGTTACCTTAACTGTCCTTTTCTGTATTTGCTGCCCCAACCCAGAGTAGTTTACCATGTAGAAGAGTATCCTCCTCCCTTCTTTTAGGAACAACACCTATAGTACTGGGATGTCAAGGACAGGCAGGGCTCTGAGGAGTGTGTAATGGAGACATTGCCAGAGACTGACCCAGAAGAAGGGGCCAGCAGTTCATGGGGTTTGGTACCACCCCATAAGTCCAAGGGTGTGTGTGGTCCCACTGTTGCTTCAACTGGCACTGGCAATTTCCACTCCCATTTCTGTTTTCAACAGAATTCTCCAATATCCCTAATCTGGACTTCTCTTGCTTGGTACAGTGGGAGATGTATGGAAAAAAAAATTAACTATAGCAATATAGACATCATTCTTAGCAGAGCAGCGGTGGCTAACCTATGGCCCTTCACATGTTATTGGACTTGAAGTCAACCCCATCTGACTTTGCCAATACAGTGGTACCTTACATACACTTCAGGTTACATACGCTTCAGGTTACAGACTCCGCTAACCCAGAAATAGTGCTTCAAGTTAAGAATTTTGCTTCAGGATGAGAACAGAAATCGTGCTGTGGCGGTGCGGCGGCAGCAGGAGACCCCATTAGCTAATGTGGTGCTTCAGGTTAAGAACAGTTTTTCAGGTTAAGAGCGGACCTCCGGAATGAATTAAGTACTTAACACGAGGTACCACTGTATTCAGGGATGCGGGTGGCGCTGTGGGTTAAACCACAGAGCCTAGGACTTGCCGATCAGAAGGTTGGCGGTTCGAATCCCCGCGACGGGGTGAGCTCCCGTTGCTTGGTCCCTGCTCCTGCCAACCTAGCAGTTCGAAAGCACGTCAAAGTGCAAGTAGATAAATAGGTACCACTCTGGCGGGAAGGTAAATGGCGTTTCTGTGTGCTGCTCTGGTTCGCCAGAAGCGGCTTAGTCATGCTGGCCACAGGACCCGGAAGCTGTACGCCGGCTCCCTCGGCCAGAAAAGTGAGATGAGTGCCACAACCCCAGAGTCGGTCATGACTGGACCTAATGGTCAGGGGTCCCTTTACCTTTACCACTGTATTCAGGGACCATGGGACTTGTAGTGCAGCAACATCTGGATGGCCACAGGTTCCCCACCTCTGCAGGAGAACTTCCTGTGGACAAGTGTGCTCAAGAAGAAGTGATACAGTCAATTTAAAATAAAGAATTGAAGGCAAATCAATGATAAAGATCATGGGCACCCAAATCCCAGGGATGCGTTCCCTAAGTGCGCAGGCAAAACTACAACAGCTTTAGAGATAAACATTGTGACTATGGTGGCAGGGAATAAATCTTGAAATTCAGTTTCTTGCAGCACTTTAAAATTGCCAGGTTAAGTACAATAATGTCAATGAGTCTTCTTCACCAAAGTGGTAAATGTTTGCCTTATCAGAGGCACTGTACCACACTCACTATGCCTGAATCAGTGATGTGTTAGAAAGGAGCAATTATAGCCATTTAATTTATCTGATACAAACACATATGTGAGGCCAACGCTCAAACAGATAGCATCACCTAATCTATCAGCAGCAGTATTGGCATTTTGTAGCAGCTGTGTTCCAGAGATTAAGATGAAACAAAGTTTGAATTGATTACACCACTTGAAGAAAACTGATTAATTGGTTCAACACTTGGGTGGCTGTCAGGTACGAAAGAGGGTTTTAATTTGATTGGCACAGCTACTCTCCTTTTTTGTTGTTGTCTCGCACCTGGATAAAGAAGCGTATGGTTTGATTACATTGCAGGTAATAAAGTAAGAAGAGAAACTACTAAATCATACACACATAGGGCTAGAGTCACCTAATGAGTCTTGTCAGCAAGAGCCTTGCACCAGAACTTCCAGTCATACAACAGAGCTTTCACCTCTCCTGGTGCACCCGCAAACTGGCTTGCAGGGGTTTTGAGAGAACCCACAGAACACTGTGCAGAGAAAGGAGATAATATAGCATCCGGCCAGCTGTGATGGGATGTTCGCCACAGCACAATGTTGAATTCTGCACTACTCAGACAAAATTCATTGAATTTAATGAGTAGCCAACATGGTAAAATGGAGCAAAAAGCTCCTGTTTTAGCAGTGGTGTCCATGCAAAACATTTTGTGATGCTAGAGCAAGGCATGGCCGTCCAGTCCAATACCCTTGAGGTACACAGGAAAATAGGAAGTTGCCCTATTCTGAGTCAGATGGTTCATCAGTTTTGCTAAGCATCATCTACACTGACTGGCAGGAGTCTCTCCCACCCGTACTTGGAGATGCTGGAGCAGTGGTGGATCTTGGCATCTCAAATTTCAGCAGTGCCCTGTGCAACACCAGAATTTGGTGCCCCTTGCCTCTTGTCTTCCATTCTACATCATAGCTGTGATGCCCACCACAGCATCCCTGAGGTTCTGCACCCAGTGCAACTGAATCTGTCACACTCACCTAAATCTGCCTCTGGCTGGAGATTTAACTTGGGGTCTTATGCATGCAATGCAACTGCTCTACCATACCCTCCAACATTTCTCCATTGAAAATAGGGACGCCCCAATCCATGATAGATCATTTTACTATTTATACCCCACACATCTTATTGTGTTGCTCCAGCACTCTGGGAAGCTACAAACAGATATAAAAACATAATAAAACATTAAACATTAAAAAAACTTCCCTCTACAGGATTGGCTTCAGATATTTCCAACATTTCTCTGATGAAAATAGGGACAGCTTAAGGAGAAGTGGGCATTCTGGGATCAAATCAGAAACTGGGACATCCCTGGAAAATAGGGACACTTGGAGGATCTGCTCTACCACTGAGCTACAGCCTTTGGAGGGGAGGCACAAGGTTTTTATATTATTTTGGGGTCAGAGATAAACAGCAGCTCACCGGAGGATTGGTCTTCTGTTCTTCAACAATGGAGGATGGGGCGGGGTGAGGGGGGCAGGGCCCAAAAGGGCCCAAAACCTTGCAGGGATCAACCAATAGATTGCAATCAACCTGTTGGACATCCCTGATTGAGAGGACCTGATTCACTCCATCTAAGCCGGGTGTTTTAACAGCGTGTTTTGATGTGTTGCTGTTTCTCCATTTAAAGTTTCAATTTAAAGAATGGTGTAAGGTCTTGCCTTTAGAATGCAAAATTTTCAGGTTTTTTAAAAAGAAAATGATCAGTGCTGGCTGGCTTCCCTTTAAAGTGGCAATGTGCAAACTCCCTTCTCTTGGCCTGCTCAGTTCTGCCATTCTAAGGTAAGCTAAGTGGATAGAATTGATTTCTTTGAAGATCACTGTCATGCTTAGATGATCCTGAAAAATGTCCTCCTGTGGCTCTTTTTGATAGTGAGGTATGTGGGCTGCTTAAAGATGGCAAAGTGTAAGTTAGTGCGAGACTTGATATGACACTGGAGAAGTGTGAATACATCTGACTGATTTTTCTTCTTTATTTTAATAAAAGCAGTCATGGGGGACAATTTTGACCAGAGCCATGTCATCAACACTGTATCTTGTTGCTGGTGCTCAGCAGATCATTGGAACTGTGCAGTGAATTTCACCCCTATGACAACTGCATGTCCCTCATCCCAAGGTATGAAAAGTCTACATACAAATTCGGGTCAAGTGTTGAACTGTTGAAAGTTTAGTCCAGTCCTATGTGAGACACCCGCTGTCCCTCTGTGCTTTTCTTTTCCCTTGCTAATAACAGCTCTGGGGAGCTAGGATTTGCTCTCAGGAAATCAGCATTTGAGCAAGAGTTAAATTGCCCTCCTCTCAGCCCTGATCTAAATCTTCCCATGGCTCTTCCTTTATCACTAGTACTTCTTCTATTGCTCATGGTGCCCCATGACTCTTTAAAACACCCACTTTCCCTTTTGACTCTTATTGTCCTTAAGAATGAGGACAGCATGAAGCTTTTCTGGGTTGTTTAACAGAAGACTCTTCATGGAAACCAGTAAAATAATGGCTCATTGATTTTATTAGGAAAGCTAAGCATATACTCAGCAGCATCAACTCAATGTGTTGAAAACAATGTGTCCTGAGAGTACTTAACTTTGGCTAGACACTGCCCTCATCCTGTTCTTTTTGTCTTGGTATTAGCAATATAAGCTTAAACTTGGCTTTTTTTAAAAAAAGAAAAAAGAAAAGCTGAAACTTTATTTTACATACTTCTAGTATAAACTATTTTGTTTCATTTATGCATTATCATAACCCTTATTCACTGTACAATAACATCCTTAATTTTTAAAAAATAAAACAGCAAATAACTAGTCATTTAATTCAAACTATTTGTAATAATTTTTCCATTATACTTGACTTTCACAACCCAGCATAATTTAATAATAATAATAATAATAATAATAATAATAATAATAATAATAATCTGTTAGCATAATTTCATCTGTTATTGTATACCTTTTATCAAAGATGTTTCAATTTTGAGCAAAAGTGTTTATTATAAAATTCTGAACTTCGCCTATTATATTCTCAACACAAAATAATTCGTAGGCTTGAAGGTTGAAAACCTCTGGTCCCTTGAGAGAGTGTCCTGGGACTGTTTGGATTGTGCTCCTCTGCCTCATCCAGAAGGATGGGCTCTCCTTTCTCTTTGCCCGTGGAGAAGGAGACCTGCACAATCCTAGCCCCCTGGGACACCCTCTGTATCTCTCCCAGCAGCAGCAGAAACAACAGCAAATTCTAGGCCCCATTTGTGCTATACAGTGGTACCTCTAGTTAAGAACATAATTCATTCTGGAGGTCCGTTCTTAACCTGAAACTGTTCTTAACCTGAAGCACCACTTTAGCTAATGGGGCCTCCCGCTGCCGCTGCACTGCCACTGAGCGATTTCTGTTCTCATCCTGAAGCAAAGTTCTTAACCCGAGGTACTATTTCTGGGTTAGCAGAGTCTGTAACCTGAAGCGTATGTAACCCCAGGTACCACTGTACATTTAAAGCAGTATCACTGTCATGGCCTCTTGGGAAATTTGACCTGTTAAGGATGCTGAGAATTGCTAGGAGACCTCCCACAGAACTAGAATTATCAGAGTGGCTTAACAATCAATGTTTTCTTCTAGGGATCTCAGGGAAATGTAGCTCTGTGGAGGGAACCAACAGTTGTCAGCACCCTTAAGAAATTTCAGCTCCCAGAAATTATTATTATTATTGGGGTGGGGTGGGAACACGGCTGTTTAAACTGCATGATACTGCTTTTAAATGCATAGTGCATATAGGGGCCTAGGCTTGCCATTTCTCTGTTATAGGTGCTCTGATTATTTGTTGTTGTTTAGTCGTTTAGTCGTGTCTGACTCTTCATGACCCCATGGACCAGAGCACGCCAGGCACTTCTGTCCTCCACTGCCTCCCGCAGTTTGATCAAACTCATGCTGGTAGCTTCAAGAACACCATCCAACCATCTCATTCTCTGTCGTCCCCTTCTCCTTGTGCCCTCCATCTTTCCCAACATCAGGGTCTTTTCCAGTGAGTCTTCTCTTCTCATGAGGTGGCCAAAGTATTGGAGCCTCAGCTTCACAATCTGTCCTTCCAGTGAGCGCTCAGGGCTGATTTCCTTCAGAATGGAGAGGTTTGATCTTCTTGCAGTCCATGGGACTCTCAAGAGTGTCCTCCAGCACCATAATTCAAAAGCATCAATTCTTCGGCGATCAGCCTTCTTTATGGTCCAGCTCTCACTTCCATACATCACTACTGGGAAAACCATGGCTTTTACTATACGGACCTTTGTTGGCAAGGTGATGTCTCTGCTTTTTAAGATGTTGTCTAGGTTTGCCATCGCCTTTCTCCCAAGGAGCAGGCGTCTTTTAATTTCGTGACTGCTGTCACCATCTGCACTGATCATGGAGCCCAAGAAAGTAAAATCTCTCACTGCCTCCATTTCTTCCCCTTCTATTTGCCAGGAGGTGATGGGCCCAGTGGCCATGATCTTCGTTTTTTTGATGTTGAGCTTCAGACCATAATTTGCGCTCTCCTCTATCACCCTCATTAAAAGGTTCTTTAATTCCTCTTCACTTTCTGCCATCAAGGTTGTGTCATCTGCATATCTGAGGTTGTTGATGATAGATGGCTCTGATGATAGAGAGGGCCAAAGGTGGACAGGGGAGAGTGTCAAGGGCAGATCATTTCTGGAATGAAGCAAATGTGATACCTTTGTGATATGATCCAGCAGACTCTCCTTATGTTCTTAAGCCTGTCACTTAGAAATTGTATTTGTCATGGAAACAGTGACCATTTCAATTCACTATTCAAAGTTGGTGCAATGTAAATATGCATCAGCAGACCCTCCAAGTGTCCCTATTATTCAGGAACATCCCTGATTTAGAGAAGCCGTCCCGGATTCTGATTTGATCCTGGAATGTCCCACTTTTCCTTAGGATGTCCCTACTTTCATTGGATAAATGTTGAAGGGTATGGCGCTATCTGACCCCCGAGCCATCTGAAGGCAATGCTGTATAGGGAAGTGTTTTAGATGTTTAATGTTTTATTGTTTTTTAATATATTTTGGAAGCTACCCAGAGTAGCAGGGGCAACCCAGTAAGATGTGTGGAGTGTAAATAGGAAAATTATCATTATGGATTGGGTCATCCCTATTTTCATTGGAGAAATGTTGGAGGGTATGCATCAGTAGAATATCACCTGTAGATTTGAAGTTCCATGGTGTGGTTTACTAGAGAATGTGGTCCAGCATAAATCAGAGTTAGAAGGGGCCTTAGAAGTCCTCTAGCCCAACCCTCTTCTCAGTGGCAGTCCTTAAGTTCCTTAAGGCCATATATTATACTATAGGTTATGCAATCACTACAAGCAGTGATCAGGGTTTTGATCTGTGTAAAAAATGAAGGATGCTGGCAGCTGCAACCGTAATGTTTGCAATATCCCACCTTCTTCACATTCTCCACCAGCTGAAAGCCCAATGAACTTGTCAACACTGGAAGTTCATGCTGCTGTAGTCTATGACTAGTGGCATAAATAACACCTTTGTACATTATTTCCCTGCATCTGGTTTGTAAGTAAATGGTGCAATGTCATACATTGAATGCACTCCAATGCCCTCAGCCTCTCTATTCTAAATTAAAGAGTCAGAATCTATTTCATTCTGTCAAATGGATCTTTAGCAGCAGGAATTTGTTTCCATATTATTGCACTGAATAAGCGGGGAATGCATAAGCTTTTTTTGCTTTTTTATTTTTAGTAAATTAAATGGAAAGATTATTGTTTTTGCCTTAAGCAGACATTACAGAACATGCTCTAGAAGATAAATGTCAGAAACAAAATGCATACAGCAAAAGACTGAGCACTTGTCAAAATCAAATTGAAGGCAGTAGGCAGTAAATTGGATTTTCTTTTACAACTGAAGGCAGCTGACATCTTTGCCCTGAAATAATGAATATGGTGATGTATGTTTTCTAATACAATATCAATAATCCATTTCTCTGACCATTCCCTAATCCGATGGTTTGCAGGATTTTCCCATCCCTCTATTATTTCTTATATTGTGCTCAAATGCATGGGGGCATTTACCTATAAAGGCACATTTGATTAGCACTTAAACAAAGCAAGTCTCAGGTTCTGATCTTTCTACTATAGTAAGCAGTAGTGAACCAATTTTTAAGTTCCCCCCGAACTAAATGCCTATAAGGTAAGAGCTTCATAATTAGAGATGTCATAACAAAGTGAGAGGCACTCATAGATGACTGCCCTTGCTCAGCTTTTGTGTGAAGAACTGAGGCAGGCAACAGAACCCACCTTGAATGGGCTCTTTATATACCTCCTTTACATTAAAAAGATGCCCAATGTTATTAACAGTGATAAAATCCACAGCACAAAAACACCCATATAATAGCTGTTTAAAGCAAACGAGATGCTTGTGACATTTATTGATTCCATAGTGTGCCTTTCTACAGGATGTCAGGGGTTCCTGGGGTCTGAACTGGGGGTCTCTGGGCTTGCATGTGGCTGCCCCATGCAGTGGACCACAAAACTGCATATTGCAGCATCTGCCCTGGCAATTTGGCAATCCTCAGATCTGGGACTGACCTCACACACCCAGACTGGTCATTGCATGCACCTGGGCAGGGGAAAAAAATATTACTGGGATCCCTATTCCCATTAAATCTTACTAAACCGATAAGGCATTTCTGAGCTCTGGCATGTTGTTGCATCCTTTGAGTCTCAATTCTGCCTCCTGGATTTTATTTTGGTTTGGACTTACTCTTTGTTCCCAGCTACCAGTTTCCCCCCATGTCTTCTGATTCCAGGATCCAATGCTCTTGGCCCAGGCCTAGAGCTGTCGTGGTGACTGGGATTACAACTCACATTCTCTGAAGCTATTGATATATTCTGCCTGGGATGATGAAAACTAGCATTCACTCCCAGAAAGTCTTCTGGAATGAGGTCATGACACAGGATTCTTCTTAAACATTCTGAGGGGGTGGTTAGTGATGGGAAATTGTTCTCCATCATACACAGGGCCTTTTTTCAGGGAGTACTCACAGGAACTCAATTCTGGCACCTCATGGGTGGGTTCCAGCACCTCTCAGATGGGCACTAAGCAAAGCTATTCAGTTATTTATGCTTAAGCCAAGAAATTGTTTCTATAATTACATTTAGCACTAATAGTCACATTAATGGCTCGAGACTACTGAGGAAGCCCAGAAAACTGTGCTCAGGGAGTGGGCTATCAGCCAACCCCAATAAATTGGCTGTGTGGGGGGCCAAATAGCAGCTCTTCAACTTTATGGACTACTAGGGCAAAACAGGGGTAGAACGTTGGCACCCTGTCTTCCATCTGCACTTCACAGCTACCGGGAACATCGTTGAACTTACCTACCTTCTTCTTGAACTTACCTAAAAAACAAGAAAAAACAAAAATTGAGTCAAGAAGTTGTAAGAACTTAGTAAAATCCAACACTACAAGTTCACTTTATTTTAGATAGCTTATAAGTTTTCATGGGGCTTTGTAAGTAGTTGGCCACTAGTCAAGAACAGAGCAAAACAAAACAAAGTACAATTGCTTTGAAGCACTTTGCTTCCGAGCAGGTGTGACTGCATAGCACTGAGCACTGTGGAGACCTGATTAAGCCTGCTGCACATGTCTTTCCACAATTAATTATGCCTTTGTTTTTAATTAGGTAAAGGTAAAGGGACCCCTGACCATTAGGTCCAGTCATGACGGACTTTGGGGTTGCGGCTCTCATCTCACTTTATTGGCCAAGGGAGCCGGCGTACAGCTTCTGGGTCCTGTGGCCAGCATGACTAAACCGCTTCTGGTGAACCAGAGCAGCGCACGGAAATGCCGTTTACCTTCCCGCCAAGCGGTACCTAGTTATCTACTTGCACTTTGATGTGCTTTCGAATTGCTAGGTGGGCAGGAGCAGGGACCGAGCAACGGGAGCTCACCCCATCACAGGGATTTGAACCGCCGACCTTCTGTTCGGCAAGTCCTAGGCTCTGTGGTTTAACCCACAGCACCACCCGCATCCCTTTTAATTGGATAGCCATTGCTTATGACTTTATTGTTCTTTGAATGTTGCTACCCACCTTGCGCACTATTTCAATCAGTGTAAATGTGAAATACACATGATTCTGGAAAAGAACAGAGGTGATCTGCAGTGTGGTCCACAGTCCTCACTTACAGGGCCACAGAAGGCAATCTGAGGTGGGTAATGAGCTGGAAACCGGAGCCATGAGACAAATCAGGAGTCAGGACCAAAGAAGAACAACCAAGGAACAGAAACACACCAGAGCTCAGGAATATTGTGTTGCACTAGCAAGGAACCCCTCTCATACCCTTTCCTGTCTAGGAGAGTTCAAGGGCCACTGTGAGGGATGGAATCAGTTCATGGCCTGGGGATTCTTCACTGACAAGGTTCCCATCTGCAGTGCAGAAGCTCATAACATAGGGCAGCTGCCTGTGGATTTTGTCACCTCTTGACAATTGTTCAGCAGAAAGAAAGCATTTATTGTGCTAGAATATCTTGTCTTTCAGAAGAAATGTAGCTTTTGCATTGAAAATTGAACTTCAAGACAATTCAATGGAATACCTTTTGTGAAGCAGTCTTTAATCTTTCACTATGTATGTTTCCCAGTCACAGGGGTTTCCCAAACATTTTCCTTATATAGAAGTCATGTTTTATTAACCACACCTATGACCAATACTATTGCACCTAGCAGATCAATTTATAGGAGAATATTTGCAAAAACTAGTTATTTAAGGGTAATTTTTAAAAACGCGAATGCAACCCATCATTCCATATTCTGCCTTGAAAAGACTCCCCCCCCCTCTCCTCTCCCAGGAAACACTGAAAAATGCTGACTATCAAAGAGTGATGAAATGTATACATAGTTTGGCCTTGGGGAATGCTGTGCATGTTCCATCTCAGATAATAGCTTCAAATGAACCGAATTCTGTACTATACAAATGTTATTCAAATAATGGAGCCCGGGGAGCTGGCAAGTACCTTGAAGTCAATAAGAGTGATGCTCATGGCTGTCAGCTCTCTGCAAAGTGCAGGTAATGTGGCAAGAAAGATGGAAGCTCAGCTTTAAGATTTCAATCAGCTGGTAAGTTTATTCAAAAAAGAAATAGCCCCCCATTCCCCCCTTATCGGAATGATATTTAAGAATCTTTCTTCTGCAATGACTCTTCAGTAGTTGTTCTTTAAAACAAAACAAAAGCCCTGTGCCGGATGACCTTTCCTTGTTTTCAGACAAACTGAGAATTTATAGTTGGCACTAAAATCAGGCAATTGTGATGAGAGTGAGAACACATGAAAACATTTATAGTGTACAATCATACCTTGGACCCCGAATGCCCTGGAACTCGGACATTTGGGCTCCTGAATGGTGCAAACCCGAAAGGGATTGTTCCACTTTGTGAACATTCTTTTGGAACCCGAATGTTTCCGCAGCTTCTGGTTGGCTGCAGGAGCTTCCTGCAGCCAATCAGAAGCCACGATTTGGTTTTTGACTGTTTTGGAAGTCAAACGGACTTCTGGAATGAATTCCGTTTGACTTCCAAGGTACGACTGTACATCACTCGAGATTATTATTATAATCATTATCATTATTATAATCATTATTGTTATTTCTTCTATACTGCCCTTCATCTGAGGATCACAGAGTGGTTTACAATATAAAAGCACAAAAATACACAACATATATAAAATACGCAAAAAATAACAAACAAAAACAATACTCCTCCTCCCCCAGTTTAAAAGATCATAGACTGTTTAATTAGCCAAAGCCCTGGCACCATACAACAAAGCCACCAGGTGAGCCTTGCTGGGAAGAGCATTCCACAAATGGGAAACCACCACATAAAGGCCCATGTTGCCATCCTCTGGGCCTCTCATGGAGGAGGCGCATGAAGAAGGGTCTGGGACAGTTCATATGGGGAGAGGCTTGTCTGGAAAACTACTGTAATTTTTGCTCTATAACACGCAGATTTTTTTCTCCTAAAAAGTAAGGGGAAATGTCTGTGCATGTTATTGAGCGAATGTGTGGTCCCTGGAGCTGACTTGCCGGAGCGCAGGGGCAAAAATCAGGCAAAAATAAGATTGTGCGGGTGGGCGGAGGGAAGGCGGAAGCTGCTGCTTTCCTGCATTCTGCCTCAGGGTCTTACTGCCCACCCGCTTCTGTTTCTGTTGCTGTGTTTGCTCAAACTCAACAAACAACAGGGAATCCCCTGCCCTCCTGGCAAGCAGAGGGTTAAGGAAAGGATCGAGTCCTTCCTTCTAATTCTTTCCTAGTCACACTGCGCGCAGGCTCCAGCCCACCACCTCCTCCTCTCCGTGCTCTAGGGCAGCCAAAAAACATGCAGGTGGGAGAGAGAGAGGGGGGGGGCTGGCTTGGGTGGGGGGGACTTTTGCCTTCCTTTCCTCCCCCCGTTAAACCCCTCCCCTGCATTCTTAGCCAGCTGCTTTTCCGCACACCCCTCTCATGCTCCTTGTCCCTTCTGTGTTTCTCCTTCCCTCCCCATTTAAAACGTGGTGACAAAGCACGGATCCACATGGATCCTCAGGATTTTTGCATTAGGTCACCCCAAATTCACCATCAGATCACATTACATGTCCATGGCTACAGCCTGCACCAAAAAAATCACGCACCCACTGTTGCCTGGGGCTGCAATGGTGCAAAAACGTGGTAACAAAGCATGGATCCCCATGGATCCTCAGGATCTTTGCATTGGGTCACCCCAAATTCACCATCAGATAACATAGCATGTCCATGGCTACAGCCTGCACCAAAAAAATCACGCACCCACTGTAGCCTGGGGCCACAATGGTGCAAAAACGTGGTTACAAAGCACAGATCCACATGGATCCTCAGGATTTTTGCATTGGGCTACCCCAAACTTACCGTCAAATCACATGTCTGTGGCCACAGCATGAAGCACAAAAATGATACATCCACCGTTTCATTCAGATTTTTTTTTCTTGTTTTCCTCCTCTAAAAACTATGTGCGTGTTATGGTTAGATGCGTGTTATAGAGCGAAAAATACGGTACATTGCAAAATTCAGAGAAGTGTGAATTTCAAAAGATGGTGGCACTGAGTTTGTACACTGTCTGGGAAGGTGTGAATTTGGTATACAGTGGTACCTCGGGTCACAGATGCTTCAGGTTACAGATGCTTCAGGTTACAGACTCCGCTAACCCAGAAATAATACTTCAGGTTAAGAACTTTGCTTCAGGATGAGAATCAGAATCACGACGGTGGCGGCACGGTGGCAGTGGGAGGCCCCATTAGCTAAAGTGATACCTCAGGTTAATAATAGTTTCAGGTTATGAACAGACCTCCAGAATGAATTAAGTTCCTAACCTGAGGTACCACTGTATTCACTTTTAAGTACATTCTGAATAAAATTTATCACCTACTCCAAGATGCAAAGGAAAAGTGTGATGTAGAAGTATTATCCCACTGCTCTTTCAATTATTCACCATCTTTTAGTGGCTGCCCCAAGTCAATTATTTGACATCAATCAGAATAAAGTCCTGCCCACTCCTTTTCTTATAACAAGCCATTTAATCATCTACAGTGCAGAATGAGGTTTAAGAGATAACTGAATGACATTTATAATATTCTCAAATATTTTGACTAATGAAATTAGCAGTGCGCACAGGAGTTCTGTGGGTATTAAGGTAAAGATTAAATCATCGCAGGGATATTCCTGTGAATGCTGTAGTGTGCTGAGGTCTCCTTGGCAAATATGAGAGGTGGCGAGTGAGTCATTTCTGGAACTAAACAAAATAAATATAATTAAACAGCATTGCTTCATCTTCATTCAATGGAGCTTGGTTTGACAGCCTGATTTTAGGCATTCCATTCATGGAAGCCTCAAAAGTGACATGAGAAAAGATCCTCAAGTGATGTAAATGAATGACGCTCTACTGACCAGTAGATATCCTTAAGCAAGCATCTGGCTTGAGTGTTCAGTCAAAGATCCTATTAGGAAGCCTTGACAATGCTTCTGTACCAGCCTTTCCTCACTTGTGCTCCTCTGCTTGGTTGTACTTCAACCCCCATCAACATCAGCAAACATGATCCATGTTCAGGGGTGGTGTAGTCTAGCAACAACTGGAAGCCCCCAGGTTTGAAAAGGCTCTTCTGCAATGTTTAACTGATGCCTATTTTTAACTTTTTATGGTCTTTATTATGGCTTTCTGTTTTATTGTTGCTGAACAGAGCAATGAAGCTACTTCAGCATCTGAACTTCTGCCACCTTGATGCAAGGTGGGGAGCCATTTTGTCCCCCCTTTTTTGCTGCACCAACTCCAGGCTGGCACAGCAGAGGGGTGTGGATCGTACCTATTAGCAGTAGCTAGCCCAGCTTGGGATTAGTGGCTGACCCAGCTCCACCCTCTCCCCTCTCCCCCCAAATGCACCTTTCAGGGTTTCAGGCATTAGCTTCCACCCATGTTTTCAATGGGTGCAATAGGGACTTGGTAGAGGGACACCTCTACTGCATCCAAACACCAAAGCAGATCAGAGATCTGAATTGTTCTGTAAGAAATCCTGTTAAATCTATCAAAATTTCATGGCATCACTGAGAATGTTCGAAACCACCACCAAGGGGCAGAATTCCTTTCCACTGGCTAACAGTTTGACAAATGTTCTGTCTGAAAGAGACTAGAGAGTATGAAGAGATTGCTATTTTTGGTGGGAGGGGGCACAAAACTGTTGGTTTCTGCTCTCTTCACTGTGCAGCGAAGTGCTTGTCACAAGACAATGTTTATATTCCACAGTCAGAGTACTGTTGGGTTTTCCCACGGGAATGGGAGACTGGATGTGGCGTACACTGGTTTCCTGTTTTTCACTGTTCTCTTGGATGTTCTTCGTTCCGAGGAGAAGGACGGTTGCTTCTCTGCTCCAGCAGAGGCAAGATGCATGTTTGTAATTTCTCAACATTGAACTGAAAATAAAGCAACGTTAAGCATGTGGCACGTACTGCTCATCATTCCGTTGTGCACAGGACTCTGCAATTACAACATTTTTGGTTCCGGGCCCAGAAAGACGCAATCAATCTGAGGAATGGAGACTCCAGAAGTCGAGTCGGAATGCCGGCAGAGGGACAGAGAAACGGATCGGCGTTATCTGCTCTGCGCGTCGAGTTTGATTGATGAAGGTATGTGCTCATGCTCCGGGCAGCCTGCCAGCTGCTAGTTTATGGCTTTATGGCTGGACTTTGAACTTTTAAAGCCGTTTTGCCGCGATACAGGCAAAGGCTTTAAGGCTTGGAGGCTGGGAAAGCGAAAGTACTTTTTACAAGTGCTTTTGGAAGCAGCTGTACACAGACGCAGCTTGTTTAAAGTAGCAAAGATGGCTAATGCAAAGCTGGCTGATGCTTTTGGGATTCCTAAGCTCAATAAGAAAAATTATACGGACTGGGTACTTTATGCAGAGGCTGTTCTGCGGAAAGAGGGTCTGTTTAATGTTATTACAGACAACCCCCCAGCTCCAATTACAGATGAATGGGCTGCTAAGGATTCCAAAGCAAGGGGAACACTTACATTGATAGTATCCCCAGAAGAGCTCTGTCTGTTGCATAGAAAGACCACAGCCAGAGAAATTTGGGACACTTTAAGAGAAGCTCACTTGAGGACAGAGGCTGGTTCCTCAATGTACTATTATGCCAAGCTGCATGGTATGGCTCTTGCTGAAGGTGGAGATGTGCATACACATCTGATGGAGATGCAGAATCTGAGACATGAGCTGCAACAGAGAGGACTCAACTTTCCAGAGGCTGTGTATTCCTTTATGATACTACATTCTTTGGGTCCAAGTTGGGAGTCCGTTGCCGCTCAGATTGCTGTTCAGCCAACTGCTCAGCTCACAGTAGCCTATGTTACTGCCGTGATCCAGAATGAAGCAGATCGCCAGGGTGCTAGCTGCATGGATAAGGGGGAGTCTTCACAGACGTCATCCCAGAGTGCAGTGGAACCACCAGAGGGCGCCAAAGCTTTGAAGGCAGTGAAATGCAACTCGTGTGGACGTCTAGGCCATATGAAGAGGGAATGCAAATATCCCAAGGCCAAGACAGAGCAGCGCAGCGGCAGCTCATCGCGTGGAAAAGGCCAAAGCAAAGGCAAAGGTCCGGTCTCCAGGACAACGCAGTACAAGGCAATGGTCTCACGCTTCACTCCAAACATCGCAAAGGTCCAGAAGACGTCTAGATCTTTCTTCGTTGTTGGTTCCACCCACCACATGTGCAACGATAAGCGACTGTTCGTGTCTTTTACACTGCAGGAAGGTGCGATTCACCAGGCGGATGACCACACGATCCCCAGTCGAGGCTACGGAACTGTTGTTCTTCACAGTTTGGACTTATCGATACAAGATGTACTGTACGTTCCAGATGCCACACACAATCTTCTCAGTGTGATGCAGCTGAATGAACGGAACATTGACGTTTCCTTCAAGAACAAGAAATGCACCATCACAAAGAAAGATGATTATGTATTGCATGCTGAGAATGTTGATCGTTTGTTTGTTTTGTATTATGATGATGTTGTGCAGAATGAAACTTGTTGCATTGCAGGTTCTAACAAAAGTTTGCATGCAGGATGTATTCATGATTTTCACCGAAAATTTGGTCATTTGCATTTTGAGGCAGTATCTAAAATGCCTGCCTTGGTTGAAGGTATGACTATTAAACCCTGCAGGTACCACATGAAGTGCAAAGCATGCACAGCAAACAAGGTGAAAATGGCTGTGAAAGGTAAGGTGTCTAGTAGGCAAGCTACAGAACCATACCAGGTTGTTCATGCTGATTTAGTTGGTCCACTATCGCCCTCTTTGGGTGGAAATAGGTACTTCATGGTTCTCATTGATGCATTTTCCAGGTATATTTATGTGTACAATATCATGCAGAAATCAGAGGCTTTTCCAAGGTTTAAGGAATTCTGTGCTTGGTTGGAAAATGTGCATGGTAAGAAGATAAAAACTCTTTTCACAGATCGCGGGGGAGAATTCACTTCTCAGCAGTTTGAAGCTTTTCTGACTGAGAAAGGAATTCAGCACGATTTGTCCAGTCCTCGCTCGCCATGGCAGAATGGGCTTTGCGAAAGGGCAAATCAGACATTGCTTCAAGGGTTAAAAACCTTGCTGCATGATGCCAATCTTCCAGAGAGTTATTGGGCCGAATCTCTCTCATGTTTTGTTTACAGTTACAATCACAGGTTATCTTCAGCGATTGGTTGTACCCCCTATGAGAAGATGTTTGACAAGAAACCATACATCAAACACATGAAAATTTTTGGTTCTGACATGTGGGTTCACTCACCACAAAGCTCCAAGTTAGGCAAGCGTGGATTGCATGGTATCTTTCTAGGTTATCAGAAAGGTTCATACAGAATAATGATGACTGACTCTAAGACAATTAAGCTCACAAGAAGTGTTGAGTACAATGCCAAGTGGGGGGAGAATGTGGGAATTTTCCAATGTTATCCAGATGACAGTGATGAGACTGAGGATAAGCAACAGCAAAAGCAGCCGCAACAACCCACACCCACTGATGAAGGTTCTGATTCTGAGTCTGAGTCTGAAACTGAATCGGATAATTCAGAGGATTTCAAAAGTGCGAAAGCCTCTATGCGACCCTCTGAAAGCTCTGATCAGGAATTGGAAGAACCATTGTTCACAATAGGCCACTTTTCTCCTAAGAAGGAAGAGGAGAGTGTTGAAGACCAAAGGCTAATTCGCAGGTCACAAAGAGCCACAAAAGGCAGACCTCCAAAGAGATTTGCTGATGAATTTGCTAAGACAGCAGTAGCAGCTGTTAAAAGCTCCAAGAAGGTATTTGAACCTTCAAGTTTCCAAGAAATCCAGGATTTGGATTCTAAGGAAGCTGAGCCATGGTTAAATGCCATGAAGGCTGAGCTTGATTCCTTAGAAAGGAACAAAACTTGGGAGCTAGTTCCAGTAGTTCCAGGAATGAAACTGCTTGGAAGCAAATGGGTCTTCAAAGTGAAGACTGATCAAAATGGCAAGATAGTCAGACACAAAGCCAGATTGGTAGCCAGAGGTTTTGCACAGGTACCAGGTGAAGACTATCACGAGACCTACTCACCTACTGTGAGGTATGAGAGCATAAGGCTTATGCTCAAGCTAGCTCCAGAGGAAAATCTACACATTAGTCACCACGATGTGAATACAGCATTTTTGTACGGATCTCTAGGTGAATCACTTTATATGCTTCCACCTGATGGCGTACAGGTAAAACAGGGATTTGTTTGTGCTCTAAAGAAGTCCCTTTATGGTCTCAAACAAAGTGCACGGTGTTGGCACACAAAACTCACTGAAGCATTGTTTTCTCTAGGTTTTCAGCAAGGGAAAGCTGATCCATGTGTGTTTGTCAAAGAGGAGGGGCAAAAGAAGCTGTATTGCTTGTTTTATGTTGATGATATTTTATTCTTTTGGAAAGATGTCACAATGTACAATAACGCTCTAGCTCAACTGAAAGAGCACTTTGACATGAAAGATCTTGGTGAGGTAAACAACTACCTATCTCTGGAAATAGAGAGAGATCAAAGTGGTAACATTCTAGTACACCAGTCAAGGAAAATTGCTGATGTGTTAAGCAAACTGAACCTGATGGATGCTAACCCTGCAGACACACTGATGACAATAGGTTATCAGGTAGATGACACTGAAAAAGCATTTTCTGACACTACACTGTACAGAAGTGTGCTAGGCAAGCTAAACTTCATTGCCAGATGTTCAAGACCTGACATTGCTGTTAGCTGTAATTTGCTAAGCAGACAAGATAACAATCCTACTGTTAAGGATTGGAAAGCTCTGAAACGCATAGCATGCTATTTGAAAGGCACTATGCATTACAGACTGAGATTTAACAATCAGAAGTCTGGTGGTCTTGAGATTTTTGCAGATGCAAGTTTTGGAAGTGACACCACAGACAGGAAAAGTACGTCTGGAGTTTGCTACATGTACAATCAGGGTCTATTTGATTGGTCATGCAAGAAGCAAACAACAATTAGCTTAAGTACTTGTGAAGCTGAACTAAATGCACTGTCTTATTCACTTAAGGATTGTGAATGGTTGTTACAATTGTGCAAAGACATGAAAATTCCTGTCAAATGTCCAATCCAGGTTTACCAGGACAACAAAGCATGTTTGGCTTTGCTAAATTCGGAAGGTTGTAAGCAAAGCACGAAGCACTTGCAATTGAAGGTCCAACATGCTAGGGAACATATTCAGAAGGGACTCGTAACGGTGTCCTATATGCCAGGTAATGAAATTACTGCTGATGTATTGTCCAAGATTGTATCAAGGGATCAACACTTTACCTATGTACAGAAGTTGGGTTTGTACTGATATTGTATGAACACGCTGCCCAGTGATGTTCACAGAAAGGGGGAGGATGTTGGTTTCTGCTCTCTTCACTGTGCAGCGAAGTGCTTGTCACAAGACAATGTTTACATTCCACAGTCAGAGTACTGTTGGGTTTTCCCACGGGAATGGGAGACTGGATGTGACGTACACTGGTTTCCTGTTTTTCACTGTTCTCTTGGTGTTCTTCATTCCGAGGAGAAGGACGGTTGCTTCTCTGCTCCAGCAGAGGCAAGATGCATGTTTGTAATTTCTCAACATTGAACTGAAAATAAAGCAACGTTAAGCATGTGGCACGTACTGCTCATCATTCCGTTGTGCACAGGACTCTGCAATTACAACATAAACAATCTGTCACTGTATAATTGTCTCATTTGTCTCACTCACTGGATCATCACCTTGTTGTGGTGAGTGGGCTTGAACGTTCCTATGGCCCTTGTGAGCGAAGCCGTTGGAAGTCTCATACTCCCAGCAGGGTCACCCAAGGCAGTAAACTCAAAGGGAAGGAGCTAGACAAAGAATGGTCCAAGAAGTCCTCAATGGCAGAAAAGGTGGGAGATAAGAAGCAGTACACTACAATAGCTGTGAAGGCGGATGAAGGCTGCAGCAGATAAGAATCTACCAGACTGTGCACTGGTCATTGTGCTTTGATCAAATTCACACACAAGCATCTTCCAAAAACCCATCCCAAACCCAAAAAAGTCTAGTGACAATTGGCAAATGGTAACGGGGGAAGGTCTTTGTCCATGGAGTTTTCTTGGCAGGGATACTGGAGTGGCTTGCCAGTTCCTGCTCCAGGTGGATCACGTTTGGTCAAAACTCTCCACTATGACCTGTCCATCTTGGGTGGCACTGCACGGCATAGCTCATAGCTTCTCTGAGTTATTCAAGCCCCTTCGCCATGGCAAGGCAGTGATCCATGAAGGAGCAGTGATCCCAGAAGTGCAAGCTGGATTTAGAAGAGGTAGAGGAACCAGAGACCAAATTGTGCTGGATTATGGAGAAAGCTAGAGAGTTCCAGAAAGACATCTACTTCTGCTTCATTGACTATGCAAAAGCCTTTGACTGTGTCGACCACAGCAAACTATGGCAAGTTCTTAAAGAAATGGGAGTGCCTGATCACCTCATCTGTCTCCTGAGAAATCTCTATGTGGGACAAGAAGCTACAGTTAGAACTGGATATGGAACAACTGATTGGTTCAAAATTGGGAAAGGAGTATGACAAGGCTGTATATTGTCCCCCTGCTTATTTAACATATGCAGAATTCATCATGCGAAAGGCTGGGCTGGATAAATCCCAAGCCGGAATTAAGATCACCGGAAGAAATATCAACAACCTCAGATATGCAGATGACACAACCTTGATGGCAGAAGGTGAGGAGGAAATAAAGAACCTTTTAATGAGGGTGAAAGAGGAGAGCGCAAAATATGGTCTGAAGCTCAACATCAAAAAAACGAAGATCATGGCCTCCTGGCAAATAGAAGTGGAAGAAATGGAGGCAGTGAGAGATTTTATTTTCTTGGGCTCCATGATCACTGCAGATGGTGACAGCAGTCACGAAATTAAAAGACGCCTGCTCCTTGGGAGAAAGGCGATGGCACATCTAGACAACACCTTAAAAAGTAGAGACATCACCTTACCAACAAAGGTCCGTATAGTTAAAGCCATGGTTTTCCCAGTAGTGATGTATGGAAGTGAGAGCTGGACCATAAAGAAGGCTGATTGCCGAAGAATTGATGCTTTTGAATTATGGTGCTGGAGGAGACTCTTGAGAGTCCCATGGACTGCAAGAAGATCAAACACATCCATTCTTAAGGAAATCAGACCTGAGTGCTCACTGGAAGGACAGATCGTGAAGTTGAGGCTCCAATACTTTGGCCACCTCATGAGAAGAGAAGACTCCCTGGAAAAGACCCTTATGTTGGGAAAGATGGAGGGCACAAGAAGAAGGGGACGACAGAGGATGAGATGGTTGGATAGTGTTCTCGAAGCTACAAACATGAGCCTGACCAAACTGCGGGAGGCGGTGGAAGACAGGAGTGCCTGGCGTGCTCTGGTCCATAGGGTCACGAAGAGTCGGACATGACTAAATGACTAAACAACAACAACGGGGGAAGGACCATGAAATCTGGAAGCCCCTAGTCATGAACTGGCAGATGGGCGTTGATACAGATTCACTTGTTCTAACTCAAGAAATGAGGCAGTTGAGTAGCTTGGCAGCTGTATCCATGACTGAACAGTTTTATTTAGGATCCACTCCGCTCACCTCGAAAAGGGGGAGGGGCTAGAAAAGGTGCCCTGAACATAGTCTGCCTCCCTTTTTCCCTGACTGGATTACCACACCCAGTGGGGTCATCACCCAGCGGTCGTAAAAGACAATTGAACTTTGTAACATGGAATATACGGACTTTGCTGGATAACGCAGATAATGAGCATCCCGAACACAGGACGGCCATCGTTGCAAGAGAGCTGCGATGTTGTAACATCAATACTGCAGCACTTTGAGAAACTTGAAGAGCAGGAGATGGACAACTGAAGGAAGAAAAGGGAGGTTACACATTCTTCTCGAAAGGTCTACCTGAACATTAAATACATGGAGTAGGCTTTGCTATCAAAAATGATCTTGTGAAGCTCTTGTCAGAAAGTTGCATTAATGAGCAACTTTCAACCCTTTGAATAAAACTCTCCAAAAACCAGCAGGCTACTATTCTAAGCGCTTATGCACCAACAATTGATGAAGACATTGAAGAAAAAAATTACTCCCAGCTGGATGTCATCCTATCAGAGCTGCCTAAAGAGGATAAAATTATCCTCCTGGGTGATTTTAATGCAAGAGTTGGGTGAAATTTCGATCTGTGGCATGCGACTATTGGGAAAGAAGGGATTGGCAACAGCAACCAGAATGGAATCTTACTTTGACTGTATGAGCAGCGCGGAACCTTGTTATTACCAACACACACTTTTGACAATAAATAAATAAATTTAAAACATCATGAAGGCACCTCAGTCAAACCACTGGCACCTCTCAGACTGTGCAATTGTCTAAGCTGAAGATCGCAACGATGTGCTCCTTACCAGAGCTATGATGTGTGCCAATGACCAGAGGTGGAGCTAGCTGCTCTGGCACCCGGAGCTGCACACATGCTGTGTACCCAGGCGTATGGCGAGCATCCCAAGGGGGTAGCACGGCAATGTCACCAATGTTGACATTTTCCATTCCACCTTAAGGAACAGGCATGAGATTGTTGTGTGTCACATGTCTATTTACACTCCAGCACAGTATGCTGGGAACTTCCATTTGTGTATCGCTTTTGCTTTTTGCTGTTCTCTCCAAGACGACATGAGAGATGACATGTTTCTTTGTTCAGATTTATGTTTAATAAATCTGTAGCTATAGCATGACTTCATATGCCTCACACCTACTTTCTATGTGTGCAGTACACTCTGCTAATTGCGTGCCCTGGCTTCTGAAGTCCGGGTTGCTGATTTACATTGGAGCACGGACCGATGGAAGGAGACGTCCGAACTGGGGCTTGCCAGCTGGCCTCTCAGCCCTCTGCATGTCGACAACAACCCCCCCCCCTCAGGTATGACACCTAGGGCAGACCACACCCACTGCACCCCACTTCCTCCGCCAATGCTGATGACTGCTGGACAGATTGCTGATTAATATGTTCCATTATGGCTATCAAAATTATACCTCAACACAGGCTTCAAGGAAGGAAACCAAGACGCAAAATGAACACAAAAGCCCTTCAAGGTCCTTTTAAATGAGATTGCTTCCAAATGACTTTTAAGGACAATCTGCTTTCAGAGTTCCGTGTCAACATCGAGGAACACTGGACCAAGCTAAAAAAACATCCATTTTTGCAGCCTGTGATCAGACTACTGGATATCCAACCAAGAAACACCAGGACTGGTTTGATGAGACTGACAGTGAAATTGGACATATTATTGACAAGAAAAGGAAGGCCTTTCAGATCTGGCAAAGAGACAGAAACTGCATCACTAAGGAAAAAAAACTATGCTAAGACTGAGGTTCAAAGAAGAACCAGAGAACTAAAGAACACCTGGTGGATAAAAAAAGCTCAAGAGATCCAGCACTTAGCCAACACGCACGATGCACAGAGTTTCTTTAAAGTCACAAAGACCATCTATGGGCCAATAAATCATAGCATATGCCCCCTACTCTCAACAGATGATACCACACTTCTAAAACATAAAGGAGCTATTGCACTGTGCTGGAAAACATTTAGCAGCATCTCCTTAACTGCAACTCCTCTCACAAATTCCACAAAAACAAATTAGAGATGAGCTTGCAGTATCTCCAAATCTGGGACAGTTGTGTACAGTTATTAACCAAATGAAAAACAACAAAGCCAGTGGACCTGATGGGATACCTGCCAAAGTCTTCAAAGTGGGTGGAATTGAACTTACACAACTTCACAAGCTCATCAAAAAAAATCTGGGAGAGAGAGGAGATCCTAGCAGACTTTAGGGATGCCAAAATTATCAATTTCTTTAAAAATGGTAAGAGAACAGATTGTGGAAACTATTGAGTCATCTCTTTATTAGCTGTGGCTAATAAAAAGCAGTGGGAGGCACTGTCTCAATAAGTCATTTCCTGGTCCTTAATTGAAGTGTGGTAACCCAGGAAAGCTGCAGAGTATAGACCACTGACAAGATGGTTTTCAGAACCCATCAGCCACCTCAAAAGGTGTGGTAAAAACTGTGGTAAAAACAAAAACAAAAGCCCAATTATAAGAATTTCACCAACATTTTCTCTTTTTTGGGCACAACCCTAGACCAGACTAGAGCTGCAGCAGAAGACACTTCTTCTCAGCGCGTAGCTATACTATGGAGATCACTCCCATGAACTTTAAAAGAGGATTAGACAAATTCATTTGGGGAACCTTATCTATGGCAACTAGCCTTGATCTACCCTAGGTAAAGGTAAAGGGACCCCTGACCATAAAGTCCAGTCGTGACCAACTCTGGGCTTTATTGGCCGAGGGAGCCGGCGTACAGCTTCCGGGTCATGTGGCCAGCATGACTAAGCCGCTTCTGGTGAACCAGAGCAGCTCATGGAAACACTGTTTACCTTTCCACCGGAGCGGTACTTATTTATCTACTTGCACTTTGACGTGCTTTTGAACTGCTAGGTTGGCAGGAGCAGGGACTGAGCAACGGGAGCTCACCCCGTCACGGGGATACGAACTGCCGACCTTCTGATCGACAAGTCCTAGGCTCTGTGGTTTAACCCACAGCACCACCCGCATCCCTTTTTGATCTACCCTAGCTGCAAGCAATAAGGTTTCTGGACACCAGTTTGCTGGAAACCACAGGTGGGCAGAGTACTGTTGTGCTAATGTCCAGCTTATAGACTTCCCACAGATATCTGGATGGCCATGATGAGAACAGGATGCTTGAACTAGATGGGCCATTGACCTGGTCCGGAAAGATCTTCTTATGTTATGAAATCCCAGTAAGAGGACAAACAGTTTTAAATATAGGTAGGTAGGTAGGTAGGTAGGTAGGTAGGTAGGTAGATGCTAGATAGATTAAGCACACTCCTCCCCACATCTCTTTTTCTTTGGTGCTTGCAAGTATTAAGATACCCTATTCCTTTACATAAGATTTCTGAGCATGTTGGGTTGTATTCTCCTAAATCGCATTCAATAGACTTATGTTAGTCAGGCCCATTGATTTTAAGTATACTCCGATAATGAATTAGTTGGATTCAACCCTATGTGTCTGTCATAAAAATATAATACCTTTAAAAAGCAGGTTGCTGAAAGCAATGGGATTCGAATTAGTCATGAGTAGATTTGCCTGTGTGTTCCTTCCAAGTAATGTACTTAGAATCATTCCAAAGAAAAATAAAAGTTTGCAGCCTTGAGCCACTAACTCTGAGATACATTTCCTGGAATTCACTGCAACAAATCCCCATGTAAAGTGCAGGATTGTGCCAATCCTTAGTTAACTAAGTTTCATGAGCACTGGGAAAATTTTCGCTTTTTCCTTTCAATGTACTAATAACAACTAACAGAGAATAACTTGTTTTATGTAGCATAGTGAGACCAAACATTTATTTGCCAGCAGCAGCATTTTCCCATTGTGCCTTCCTGAAACAGTGATAAAACTGCTCTCAGTGACACACTATTCAATTAGTGTTCTCTAGAGAACCAATGAGTATTTGAGAGACAGTTACTGACTTCCATGTCTTTCATTGAGACAAGGCCTTTGAAGAGCCTCCATGGACTTGATAGATGATTTAACTAACATTTTAGTCAACTGTCTGAAGAAGTAGAAAATGTCAGAAATGTTTTAAGCAATCTAAGAAGAGGCTATGCTAGAAAAAGTGAAACTTTTTAAGGCTAGGATTACAGTGGTACCTCAGGTTAACTACTTAATTCATTTGGAGGTCTGTACTTAACCTGAAACTGTTCTTAACCTGAAGCACTACTTTAGCTAATGGGGCCTCCCACTGCCGCCGCGCCACCGGAGCACGATTCCTGTTCTCAACCTGAAGCAAAGTTCTTAACCTGAAGCACTATTTCTGGGTTAGCAGAGTCTGTAACCTGAAGTGTACGTAACCTGAAGCATATGTAACCCGATGTACCACTGTACAATGATCTTAATATCTGCTGGCGGCAACCACTGGATATCAAGGTCTTTTAATAATATGTGTGTTGTAATCACAGACAAAACAGGGCAGGGGTGGACCTGCACCCAGGATAAATGCCAGTGTGAGACAGCTGTAGCATTTTTTCATGGGCAGGGTATCTCCACTGCAGCACCCCCTGGGCTCAGCACCTAGTGCAGCAGAACCAGTTGCACTGCCTTAAACCTACCTCTGCCATGTCATCCAGTGGCCTCTGATTTTCAGAAATCAGTGCAGCCATAGCCCTGATTCCATGTGCTCTGGCTATGTCTATTTGCCATGCATTGTGGTGTGAGATTTAGGACAAACAAAGAGGAAATATTGCTTCATGCTGCGCAGTGAGTCTATGGAATTCACAACTAAAAATGCACAAATGGCCATCAGCTTAGAACAAGGGGCAGCATGTCTTTGAATATCAGCTACTGTGGAACAAGAGCAAGAGAGAACTGTGATGCTCATGATTTGTTTATGAGCCTTGTCTCAAAGGAGCATCTCCACCACCACCATTCAGAGCTGACACTGAGGTCCTTCTGGCAGTTCCCTCACTGTGAGAAGTGAAGTTTCATTTTTTTATATAAATTTTTTATTGATTTTACAAAAATTTTTAAACAATACAAACATATAAAAAGACATACAAACATGTATAATTTCATAACCTTTTTTTCATAAACCTCATTTCTCGGACTCCCCCATACCTCCCCTTTCTGCATCCCAATGTTCAAAATTATTTCAGCAACTTCTAAATAGTTCTATCAAACATATGTCTTCCTAATCTTTCCTTCAACCTAATCTTATATTGCTGTAATCTCCCTTTCTTTCTCAAGACCTCGGCATTTTAGCATTCATCAACTTTATAATAGTTCTTAAGGTAGATTTTAAATTTCTTCCATTCTTCTTCCGCCGTCTCTTTCCCCTGGTCGCGGATTCTGCCAGTCATCTCAGCCAGTGTCATATAGTCCATCACTTTCATCTGCCATTCTTCCAGAGTGGGTAGATCTTGTGTGTTCCAATACTTTGTGATGAGTATTCTTGCTGCTGTAGTGGCGTACATAAAAAAGTTTCTATCTTTCTTTAACACCAATTGGCCGACAATGCCCAAGAGAAAGGCCTCTGGTTTCTTGGAGAAAGTACATTTAAGTACCTTTTTCATTTCATTATATATCATTTCCCAGAAGGCCTTAATCTTTGGGCACGTCCACCAAAGATGGTAAAAAGTACCTTCAGATTCTTTACATTTCCAACACTTGTTATCAGGCAAATGGTAAATCTTTGCTAGCTTGACTGGGGTCATGTACCACCTATAGATCATTTTCATAATATTTTCCTTTAAGGCATTACATGCCGTGAATTTTATCCCGGTGTTCCACAACCATTCCCAGTCAGCAAACATAATGTTATGACCAATGTCCTGTGACCACTTAATCATAGCTGATTTAACTGTTTCATCTTGTGTATTCCATTTCAGCAGCAAATTATACATTCTTGACAGATTCTTAGTATTGGGTTCTAACAGTTCAGTTTCTAATTTTGATTTCTCCACCTGGAAGCCAATTTTCCTGTCTGAGAAGTGAAGTTTCAGGGAACCAGGCAGAGGGCGTTTTCAGCAGTGGCGCCCACCCTGTGGAATGCCTTTCCACCAGAGGTCAAGGAGATAAATAACTATATACAGTTCAAAAAAGCCTGGGGAACAAAGAAGTCTTCATCTGCTGGTGGAAGGACAACAAGGAAGAAGCCAGTCTAGCTTCTCTAGAGAGGGAGTTCTAAAGTATGGGAGCAGCCACTGAGACTTGGAACGCCCTCCACAGAGATGTTAGACTGGCTCCCTCATTGTTGACCTTCAATACAGGAGTGGAGATGTAGCTAAAACACCCCTTGAGAGGAGAGGAGAGTAACTTCCTTCTTTGTTTTGCTAATACTACCCACTCTCGAGACCAAAAATATAAGCCATGTTGGGATTCCTTAGAGGATTAAGCTACTAAGCGTGCCTCAGATTTTAATGATTTCTAAACTTTGTTTTCAAAGTAGCTTTAATGATGCTTGCTTGGATTTTCAAGAAAGAAAGAAAATAACACACCCACCCCACTTTTCTTAGTATTTTCAGCCATGCCAACTACTCCCTTCACTCTAAATTAATTACCTTAGTTAGGTTCTGGTTATAAAATAGATTGGACAAAAAAAAAGTTAAGAAAGAAAATGACATGAAGGAAGTGTAGTTTAGCTGTATTGATTAGACTGAAAATCCAATTCGCTGGTAACAGAGGGTGTTTTTTCCCTTAGCATTTCCCAAAAGCCAAAGAATACAGAGACATTTGAAAGAGGCTACATCATTAGAGGAGAAAAGTAGATAGAAATGAATTAATTGAATAGGAAGCTGCTTTGAACTACCGAGTGCAATTATCTTTGATAGGTTACTCATTTGACAGAGTTTACTTTTTATTTTATTTCCCCTTCAGAGTTTCAGCATTGCAGTTACAAGCAAACTTTGTGAGCTTATTGGCACCAGAAAAATATTAGATAGCTGTGAGCCTTGAAGATTAAATGTATCCCTGTGCTAAAAAGATCCGTAGGGGATGTTTAGGCCTCAACACATGTTAGATTTAGGGAAAGGGCTGCAGCTCATTAGTAGGGCATCGGTCCCGGGTTCAAACCCTAGCATCTCCCAGTAGTGCTGGAAGAGAACCCTGTTTGAAATCCTGGAGAGGCATTGCCAGTAAGTGTATCAGTTTCCTAGGTTCCGAAGACTGCGTGTCTGCCCAGTCAGCTAAACACTCATATGTTCTACACATTTATTTAAATTAATGTTCAACTTTATTAACTTGAAGAAAACTTGAACAGCAAACAACTTGTATATCCTGAAGAAGGATTAGTTCAGTGGTTCTCAAAGAGTGTGGTGTGCCGCACTGGTGTGCCAGGAGAGGATGGAAAGTGTGTTGTGAAGATTCAAGGACAATCAAAGAAACTTTTAAACATTTTAGTGTAGGGTCGTATAGTATAGTATTAAAAAATTGCAGAATTAACTCATTGGCTTTCTATACATACTTAAGGTACATATATGTAAGAGGCTTGTTTATATTTTGGAAATGGTTTATGTTCTTATGTAGCTGCATTGTTTTATACTTTCTGTTGTATTTTCTGTTTTATACACATGAACAACTAAAGACCATTGAATTCAGTACCACTGGACCACTGAACTCCAAGGAACTGCACATAGTTAAACTGTGGATCTTGCCCCCACAGGAGGCAGTGATGGCCACCAACTTGAATGGCTTTAAACGATGATTAGACAAATTCATGCAGGACAAAGCTACCAATGGCTGCAAACCTTGGTGACTGTGTTTCACCTCTCTGAATACCAGTTTCCGGGAACTACAGGTGGGAAGAATGGAGTTGTGCTCATGTGCAGCTTGTGAGCTTCCCCTGGGTGTCTGGTTGCCTACTGTAAGAACAGAATACTGGACTAGAAGGGCCATTGGCCTGATCCAGTTGGCTCATCTTATCTTCTTGTGAGGACATGTCACCCTATCCTTTCTGAGATGCCTTTCAGAAATCTGGCCATGCAACTCAGAATTTATAGAAAAGAATGAGAATGAAAATTTCAAAGTTACCACCCTTGGGGACAGGAGAAGGGAAGACAGAGGAACAGAATTCTGTAGATTGGTTGTTGCACATAAATGCTGATTGGCTGATGGTCAATGGAGTTCCAGGAACTACAGTGTGATTTTTTTATGATAACCCCATTTGTTGATCCAAGGAATTCCTGGATCTGAATGCCCTGTACTAAGCACAGAGTAGTCTGCCACAAGACTTACAGCAAGTGGGCACAGCAAGGAGAATTATGGAAGAAAGACATTAGTTTTCATGTTGCTATATGTGAGGAATAAATTCTAAAATAAAACTGTAAGTGCCAGAAGAACACGTGGGTTCCCCATTGAAATCAATGGGAATGATCAAAAATAATTCCCATTTCAGTCGGTGGGAAATGTGATGCTCTTGCAACTATTCATCATGAAATGAAGGGTGTTCTAATGAATCAACAATGACATAAATGTATAATCAATAATAACATATTCAAATCAACCACATGTACAATTTTATATACGTTAACACTCCTCCATCCACAAGGTTTATTTAACTTTTAACATTTTAATTCCCCCAAATTGTTCAAACCTACCCAAATAATTCAATATCTTCTCAAGCCACCTGGGGGGTTTCACTGTTTGTGTTTTGGTTGTTGTGAAAAAATAAAAATTTTAAACATTAATAATAATAATAAAACCTCTTAAAAATGACATAAATGTAAGTTTCAAAGACTAACAGATAGAATGAGAAGATTGTTTTCTTGTACACCAGCACAACACGGGCATTTTTGGATCCCTCTGAGATGTGCTGGCAAAATAGCCACTTGTCTGATTGTCTGGAGTGCTCATGATAATGATTTTGCTCCTATTGCTTCATGGCTGTTCTTTGCCAAGTATTTTTCAGACCATTAAGAAACTAAGCACAGGCACAGCGCTGTAAATTCTGAAACACCCACTGCTCCGAGAAGGCAGTGTTTTCTTATTACAAAGCAATAGAAGATAAATCTAGAAATGTGCATTCGTTCCAAAATCTAATTTTAAACTGTTTGAATTATTCAAGCATGGAAGTGTTAGTTTTTGCTCATGCACTTCACCTTTGGAGCCCCACAGGCTACATAATACATGCACTTCTGTCCACACTTTCTTTTAAGATCCATATTTTCATGCATATTTTTTGTTGGACAACTGTAAAATGCAGAGAAGTTTAAAGAATGCATATTTTACAATCAGGTTTTCCTAAGAGTGCATTTTTGGTGCAATATTTTCTCTCATATAAACATTATTTTTTTGCATTCAGTTTCCCCTAATATATGCTTTTTTTCTTCATCTTTTGGTTGGAGAATTGTGCCAGAAAATTCAGCGAAGTGCTATGTTTGAAGGATCCCTGTATTTTGGTTCACATACTGGCTTGGGAAGTGTGGATTTCCCTGCATCACTTCCTCTTAAAAAGGTTGGAGCTATACTGAGGCCTTATGAGTCTCTTCCTCCAGTTTCTCTTTCCCATACTCCACCTCCTTGACCTATGGTTCTGAAAGGAACAACTTTCTGCTTGGCATGCTTCCTGCACTGTGATAGTGTTGAGATCATCTGCTCCTTGAAGCAAGTCTAGCATGGAAGACAGCTTCTGTGATGGTCTCACTTCAGGCTCTGCAGACTCCAGGCTCTGGACCACCAGCCTCAGATCCTGTGGGCTTGAAAACCATGGCGCTCTGGAAGCTCTGAGCCGACAGCACCAGGAGTGTGATAAGACATCAACCCCTTCTCCAACTCTGAGTTGGAGACCAGGGTCATGACAACAGCTGTTTCACAGATGCAAGTTTGAAACTCTTCTGCATAATGACTACTTCCTGTGAAGTAGATTTATGGTTCTATGACACAAGCAGTAAATTGCCCCTACTTTTCTTTTTCAGTGTTTAATGAGCTTAAAGTACAAGGGGAAATGGATCTCTGAAAGAGTAGCAGAGCATCTTCCAGGCACAGTTCTCCTTGATGACTTGCCAGGTCAAAAGTCATGAGCCAGCCCTTTCTAATTACTTCATCTAAGTTTTACAGTACATCTGAAGAATTTCCATGCCAATGAACTTCTTGTTTACTTCCTTCCTGCATGTGCAGTACTTTGCAGCAGATCAATATGTACCTTTTTTTTTTTTGAAATGGTATCTTTTTTTCTTTGTTCTTTCTTGAGAGGAAGCCTCAGGTGGCAGGGAAAATGGATTCCAGCCTATAACTCATAGTGAAACACAGCAAATCAATTCCTCGCTGCATCTGTTGTTATTGGTCTTGCTTAGCATGCCTTGCAAAATCTGCATTAATGGTTGATAAGTGTGTGGACTGGGAACCAGTGAGGTGCCTCTGTCTTGCAGACAAGAGAGCTTTCAACTCTTTGCGCCAAGGTTATCTTGTTTTGGATGCAGCCAGTGGTATTTCTCAGCTCATCAAACAAAATGAACATCTGCTCTTTCATGTGTAAAGAAGACTGTGGGGACTAAAGAATTTTTTTTGCTGACGAGCCCTTTCCATAATACATCTTGGATGCAATGTTTAAATAACACTGTGAGATGGCATACTGGCACTTAGATTGCATAGAAAACATGAATATACAACCATTATAAGGGGAGAAATGGAAATATTGTTGATTTGCACAAATGTTGTCACTTCTGTGGCCTGGAATACATTTACATTGAGAAATCAATATCCTCACCTCTTGTATCCCTTGTATATTCTGTGTTCTTCCTTATCTTCCTGTGTATCTGATTGAAAACAGCAGACTGGATTTCCAATAGTTCTATAGTTGCATAAGATTAAAAAGGGACACAATGCCTTTCCCCCATCTTGTTAGTTTTGTACCATCAAAATGGACAATGCATCCATTTTTCAAAACAAGATTCTTTCAAGCATTTATGTGATGTGATCTGTAATGGAACTGGAAGCATCTAAACCACCACCATCCCTCCAAAGTTTCCTGTTATCCACAGTTCAGTATATTATTTAAAAAGTTGGTATCTCACAGTCCAAAATGTAAATGAATTCAATAGATGGAGATGGTTTAGGATTGTTTTAGTGGGACTAATTCAGCATAAATCCTTGTGATGTCACAGAGAGAACCCAGTTTTTTAGTATAATTTTTATTAAAGATTTGCTTGGTTTACAAAAGTACATGCATTGTTTCTTTTTCAGAAAGATCTTTTTCTTTTTCTTTTTCTACAAATCAGTTACGTTTGTTGTGAGACATTAGTGTTGAGTACAAGAACATCAGAAGCTGCATTGCATTGAGCCAGACCATTGCTCCATCTAGCTCAGTGTTGTCTGCAACAGGGGTCACCAACCAGCGGTCACATTTCAGATTTTGAGAAGGTGCTGTGGTTGCCCATCATAACAGAACTTGGCTGCCACGGGGAAATGGAATAACACACACACACCTGTGAACAGCTGCCAGGCAGCCTCACCATCCTTACAGGAAAGCCCAACCGATGACGTCAAGGATTTTTATAGAAAAGCAAGCACCCAGGAAGGCTGCACAGTGGAGGTCACTAGAGAAATGATTTGCAGAATGAAAGAAAGGACACTCACAAACTTTCCTTCACCACTTTGAAAGTAACGAACATACAACAAAAACCAGCACCCCACCCATAATAATTTCACCAACATATTATCTCCTCTTTGATAACTTTTAAATGCTTTGTATTCTCTCCTTAACTGATCGAGATTGATAAAACAAAGGATTTTGTTCACCGCATCACTAATATAAACCCTGAGCTCTTGCATTTACTTGCATATTAACATGTTTGTTTAAGGTTTACATCCTGCCTTTCAATCATCTGGTCCTCAAAGTGATTTATAGCAAATTAATACAATATTATTGTTATTATTTAAAAAATATATTTCTAGAACACCAACATATATAAACACATAATAGTGTACCAGAAAAGCATTAAAATTAAAACTTTTTAATGTAGTGAACCATCCTGTGAGCTACAGATGAAGGGTGGTATATAAATTTAAATAATAATAACAACAACAACAAGCCAAAACCATAAAATTCTAAAATAATAAAATACAGAGCAAATGACCAACACTACATCACTTGGTGAAACAAAAGTGACAAAATATCAGGACTGTAGTTGCCCAACTGATTTCCATCAGGCACAGTATCTCAAAAGTCTGATGAGATTATGAGGAGGTCACAATTGTCTAGCTGCTGTATAAGGGACAAGGCTTCTTGCAGGTGTTATAGCAGGTTCAGGAGGAGACGCCACAATGGTGCCCATGGGCACCATGCTGGTGACCCTTTTTGTAAAGTCTTGTTGTGCTTCATCTGAGTTCCAGAGATAGGGTTGGGGTAAACGTTGCCTGGATGATACACTTTCTACTTCCTTCCTTCTGGGGCTGAAGTGGTTTTCTGATGTCCAGAGAGTCAAAGGCTGCATTCAAGCGAGGTAATATTTGAGGACTGCATGCAATAGATGGGGAGGGTTGAAACTGGATTGGGGGGGGGAGCTAAAAGTGAATGGGGCACTATTTTTCCCCACCAACACTTTACCTTCTTTATTTCTGCCATCCCCTGTTTTTCTTCCCTATTTCCCCACTCATTTTCCCTCCCCATGAAATTAGGCTGAGAGCCATACTTAACCCTTGGTTTGCTGCTCACCACTGCCACAGTATATGCATCCATAATATGCATATCTCTTGAAGGTTTGACACATGCTCCTCTTTCTGTATTGAAGTTGCCTTTTGAGTTGAAGTCCAGCGATGTTATCGTCACATCTGAAGACAACTCCAGCATAGCAAAGCAGCAAAGGTTGCTTTATAGATGGGTTCAATGTGTGTTAGATGGCTTTGTTTTGAAATGAAATTTTGCATCCGTCAAAGCCAGCACTCTGTCTTCTCTGCAGGAGCAAGATTCATATTGTACCTGCTTGCTGTTTGTTTTACATCTATTTCCATGAATGCAGACATCAATGGGATTGCCAGGCTCATGAGCTTAGCAAAGAATGACTGTGAGTCAGAGACATCTGGTGCATAGCCGTATAAAAATGAGGCTTGTAATCATTTGTTTAATGAAGCTATGACTTATCTACTCCCTTCATATGTGGGGTATGCAATTTCTTTGCTCATGAAGAACAAAGATGCAATTCAGAAGCAGTTTTCTTTTTATCATAAATATTCATGAGTATATTGCCTTAAAATGGGAGGGTGCTAAGGATGCTTACCTCTTTCTGCAACCCATTCCTGATCATGAGATTAAGTTTGATCTTGAGAGTACTGGAGACTGAGTTGACAAATGATCTGATTTTCAGGTATAAAACAAAATTCACTTGCTTGCTTTAATCTTAGTTTTGACTGCTTATTATTTAAGATACACAGCTCTGGGGTAGCATCCAGTATTAGGCTAAACTTCCATAGTTTAGTGAATGCTTATAAAGGTAAAGGGACCCCTGACCCTTAGTTGTGGATTACTCTGGGGTTGCGGCGCTCATCTTGCTTTACTGGCCGAGGGAGCCGGCATACAGCTTCCGGGTCATGTGGCCAGCATGACTGGCAAACTAGAGCAGCACACGGAAAAGCCGTTTACCTTCCCACCGGAGCGGTACCTATTTATCTACTTGCATTTTGACGTGCTCTCAAACTGCTAGGTTGGTAGGAGCTGGGACTGAACAATGGGAGCTCACCCCCTTGCGGGGATTCAAACCACCGACCTTCTGATCGGCAAGCCCTAGGCTCAGTGGTTTAACCCACAGCGCCACCTGAATGCTTATATTTATGCACAAATGCTGACAATGGGCTGTATTCAACTAAATCATTGCAGTAGTAGAAGCTTTCCTCTGTGTAATTCTATAGTTTTCATATGCGGCTGTATCTGACTAAGGGAAGAATCCTCATTATGGGAAACTGGCATAAATTAAATTAAATTAAATGAAGTCATTATAAAGTACACCTGGCCCAAACTCCATTCAGGAGCGGTGTCTCGACTGGCTGAGGCAGCCTAAGTCTGGTAGACGGAAATCAAGCCTTTAAACATAGAATTTGGTTTACACCACCCTATTTGCCAGCCTAAATTATTCTGGATTACTGGGTCACATGACTGAACAGAAGAGAGTTAGGGTCCAGCTTCCAGAAATGTTTAAATTAGTCAAATCTGCAAAAAGAAATGATCCATGCAGGTGGATTTCCAAATTGCTGCGGAAATGCGGAGAACTGAATTTAAGAGTCAAAAAAATTACAAACTCCAAGAACTGAAAATGTCAGATTCAACCTTCGTCCTCACCCCTCAACACACAAATGCACACAAATTTCTAGTAGGAACTCTTCACAGGGAAAATGAGCCCAAAGGAATTCATAGCAGACCCCCCCCACCATTTTGGCAATAGGCATTTCCTCCCATTACTTACAAAGGGTCGCTTGTGATTCAGATTAATGACCATTGATTTATAATTTTCATTGCTGACAAGCAGAACATTATAGTCAGCAAGATAGAGATGTCAGAAAAACAGGGCAAGTGCCATTTTCAGATGCATTAGTGAGATCATTAAAGCCAAGATGCAGACATCTTTAGTATCACTTTGCAGAAGCCTAGGCATCACTTTGCACAATAACCAGGTCTCAATACAATTTTGGCTATTTAAAATCCAAGAAGGACATAAACTAGTTAGGTAAGGTGTTGCAGAGAGTGACAAAAACGATAAAGAGCTGATTTTTCAGGGTTAAAGGTGACCTTAACCATGCAAAGTTGAATATTTAATTCTTGTGTTGTTTGCATCCTGAATAAATGCTACATGGACAGGAATATCTTGGTCACTGTGCACTGAAGGCAGATAAGAAATATGTGCCTTTTATAGAAGAACAATATATATCCATGAAAAGCACTGCAGAGAAATGTAGAATCCTCTAACTGCGTATACAGTTAGAAAATGTTGCAGGATAAAGAATGGCTTACATGATGATTGCTTTGAAAAGTCTATCCATAAGCTCAAAACTTGCATTGAGAAGCACCCAAAGAATCTAATGAAAAGTGGAGATGAATGTAACGACATTGTTCATGATCTTGCAATTCTCACTTTGCTCCAGAGTGCTGAAGCATACACGTTCTTCTTTTTAAGTAGGAAAAAATGGGAAACATAATATCCTTGTTTGTTACAGATACCTGTCTGAATGAAAAACCCATAGGGCTGACTGAGCATTTTATTCCTGTGGCAGTTGCTTCTTATCACTTAAGCTATCATAATTTACATCAGAAGTTTTTGCATGAGTTTTTATGAGTACAAGCTGTAGAATTAAAGGTAGTCAAGTGCTGTTAAATTAAAGATGCGTCCTTTTCAAAAAAAATAAATAAATTGAGGGAGCATAATATCCTTGTTTATTGCAGATACCTGACTAAATGAAAAATGCATAGGGCTGACTGAGCACTTTGATCATAGATATTTCTGTAGCCGTTCATTTATTATGACTTCAATGACCATAATTTACATCACAAGACATTTCTGTTGGGGTTTTATGAATACAAGCTGTAGAATTAAAGCTAGTCGTTGCTATTAAGTTAAAGATGGCTTTAAAAGAAAGTCAAGAAATATTTAGCCATCTCCAGAGACAAATAGCCGTGAAAGAACACTGTGCTTTAGGGCAACCCATTCCATTTCAATGCCCCATTATTTTCTCTTCGGGAGAAATAGAAAATGTGAAACTGGCCTGTAGCAATCTAGCAATCAGTCCCAAGTAAATGACTCTGTAATTGAGAAGGAATAATTTCCTGCAGAGGAACTGACAAATGGCCATACTGTTGGCCGTCCAGTACAAGAGGGTACTTAGCACTGGAATACTTTCTCATGGAGCTAAATTCAATAAAAGGTGAGGTCCAGAAAACACAGTTCATACATTTTGAGAACTTCTAGAACAGAAGTGGTTGCATCTCAAGTCAGGGGTGCCAATATAGCCCTGTTTGGCCCGCAGAATTCTCCCCACGCCACACCCCTCACTGGTTCTATGTCACACACTAACTGTTTTGTCCTGCCTGGCTGGAATGCATCCTTGAACTCTGGCAATGCCTCTTGTTTGTCTGGATGAAGGATAAAGAGGAGCATGGGAGTGCCTATAGAAAACTGCATGCAGTACAAAGCTCATGTTGTTGTTGTTTAGTCGTTTAGTCGTGTCCGACTCTTCGTGACCCCATGGACCAGAGCACGCCAGGCACTCCTGTCTTCCACTGCCTCCCGCAGTGTGGTCAAACTCATGCTGGTAGCTTTGAGAACACTGTCCAACTATCTCGTCCTCTGTCGTCCCCTTCTCCTTATGCCCTCCATCTTTCCCAACATCAGGGTCTTTTCCAGGGAGTCTTCTCTTCTCATGAGGTGGCCAAAGTATTGGAGCCTCAGCTTCAGGATCTGTCCTTCCAGTGAGCACTCAGGGCTGATTTCCTTAAGAATGGAGAGGTTTGATCTTCTCTGCCTGCTCCATCCATGTTGTCTTAGAAAGGCTGTCCAGAACAGAAGGCTAAAAAAATTCCATTCCTGATCTAGGAGGTGGTGAACAGAAAGGAAAAAATGAATTCCAATGAGAGAGTGAATAAAATCCTGACATATCAACTGTCAATGAGATTTTTGGTTGCTGTAGCAACCTCCCCTCCCCAATAATGGTTCACATGCCGCCAGCGTACCTTTGCAATCTACTGCACCAATGTGAACAAAAGTTGTGTACATCACTAGGTGTCATGGACTGGCAGGACTTTGGGAAGGAGGAAGAGGAGGAAGAAGATCCTAGTGAGGGGTGCAGCTGGGACTGTGGGTGGAGAGGTTAGTGTAGGTAGTACTCCTGGGGTGACAGAGGATGATAAGGGGACAGGAGCCAGTGCACAAGAAGACGAGCAGTGGGACCCTTGGCCAGAGCCAGAGAGGCCCCTGTCCCCACAAACACAGCAAGTCCTGAGACATAGGGAACAGTGAGCGGGGCACTCCAGGAAGCAGAGGCAGCCCAGGGCCTGAAGCCCAGTTCACTAGCTGGCCAGATGGGGAAGGAGGCATGTGATTCCTCAGCTGGGGCAAGCTGAGAGCAGGTGAGGGTCACATCCCTCATCAAGCCCAGATGCTGCAGTCAGCAGGCAGAGTATAAGAAGGTGGCAGAGCTGAGGTGCTGTGTCTGCTCAACTGCCCATGTTGAGGGAACTAGCCTTGGATATGCCTGGACCTCCACAGGTTTCTACTGTGGGTGTGACTCAGGACTACAATCCTGACTTCGAACCTGGATTGGCCCTGAACCTTGTTTTCTGACTTTCAGCCTTCAAATTTGGATCTCAGACTGTGGACTTTATGGATGCTGATCGGCCCTTGGATTTGGTCTTGGCACACTGTCTGTTTGCCAGGTAGACCAGGGGATCAGGACACTCGGAATGGCATGGGAGCAATGATGGGAAGGGAATATCTCTTGATACATAGTCTTATGTCTGCCAACAGACAAAATAGTTTTTATAGGAGCAGAAAAGAATGGCCAACCATCTTGGGAGGATTTGGAGCCAGGCTGTGGTTGGCAAAGTTGCTTGTGTGTGATGTTTCCATCAGTATCCCTCTGGGGTCCTTCCCTTGTCATTGGATGCTAACCAGAGGTATAATGTTGCAAACGGGTCATTAAGACTCTATAAGGCCTTATAAAATGGGCAAAATTCTTAAAACCTTATTTCTATGACCACTATCTAAGGCAGATGTATGACACAGCTGGCTTTATGATGTTGATGTCCCTCTCAGATCTTCATGCCAAAGGAAGATTCATAACATCAGAAGCCGTAAAGAAAAATAATCAACCACACCACCACTACCACCACAAATCTGAGCATCAGAAATAGATTTCATGCTTTCAAAACAGTCCAATACAATGCAAAAATTTGAGTTATGTATCAAAGCAGAGATCAGAGTAGAAGGTTCTGAGATTGGTTTGCAAGTCATTTTCATTTAGCCAGCAATGTGTGAGAAACAATGACAGTTATCTTGAGCTGAAATCCTAGGTGCATTGCGAGTCGGGTCAAAATGACTGTAGTCATTTCCTTGACTTATGGGCAAAATGTTGCATACTGGAAAACAGTGAGGCTTTATTTTTGGCAGGTGGAAAGCAATTTCTATTTATATCAAGATGGATAAAAACATTTTTGAGAAGGGAAGACCCAGATAAAACAGAGCCATTGTTTGCTGTTTACTTTAGTGCTTTTGTCTACTCAATAGGGTACCCCCTCTGGGGCAGTTAAAAATAGCTCACTATACTATAATCTATTTGGATGTTCATTGGGTGCTCCTGTCAGGTGGAATGAAGTAGGTGGCTACAGCATACATGGAGTTTTGGTATGGGCATCATGGAATTGCCTCTCCAGTGAGGCTGGTTTGGCTGCTTCTCTATGGTCTTTTTGAGAATAGATGCAAACCATTTTATTCACCCAGGCTGGCAATGTGTGCTTTAAATCCAGGCAGTAAACAGATTATGCTGCCTCTATTACAAGAAAAGTAGTGTGTGTGTGTGTGTGTGTGTGTTCATTGCAGTCCTTTATTGCATTCTGTTTATCTTGCCTGTTCTATTTTATATATAAACTTATTAACACTGTCATCCTTTTAAACAGTGGCATAGCATGCAGGGGACCACATACAGGCAGTTGCCCCCGGTACAAAATTGTTAGGGGCACAAAATTTCAACGCCCGGTGCTGCCTCAATACAGCTGCACCTTCCGTTGCTGGGCTCCATTGAAAACGTCTGCTCAATGCAAACCAGGAAGTGACCTCTCCAGACAATGGAACAACTCTTTTTTTCTTAGCTCTGCAGCTGTGATCTCCTGGGTGACACAGACGCCATTAGGCAGCTGAATGTTTCCCACCCACCCACCCACCCACCTTCTGCACTGTTCCGGGTTCTGGCAACCCACCCTACGCCACTGCTTGTAAGCCACCCAGCGAATAATATTGATGGGCAGCTTTATAAATCCAATAAATAAATAAGACAATGTCCCAATTTTTTTAAAAAAATAAGCACTATTAAAACTGAATATGATGTTTTCAAATGGAGTGGGGTGCTCCAAAGCAATGACAAAGAGGTGAGAAAATTGGCAGGACCATTGTCATACCAGAGGCTGCTTTTGGTTGGCATTCCTCTCAGTTTCCGGTTTGGGCCAGGGAGAATGTGTGGTTTGTGCGTGCACTGCTGTTCAAGAAACACTACTCAAAATCCCCTGTGGGCATACAATGCTAATTGAGTAGCTCTGTAGTTCCTGGCATTTTGTTTTTAACTTTAACTAACTTCTGCAGAGAGAGCTGCAGGAGGGACCTCCTTTGGAACACGGGATGAATTGGAAAATAAAACACTGCAATAACATTTGATTAAGGGGGGATTGAATTACCTGTACTGTTGTTTGGTGTGCTGAATCTGCTATCATTTAATGGAATGTATATGCAAGGTTACCAGAAACCACAGAAATGTTAGCCTTCTGTTTACATTAACTTTTGTTTTAATTAGTAGAGATTGCAATAATGTAAGATTGCTCATGAACTCCAGGGGTTTTTTTTCATAAAAAAGCCCTTAAGTTTATTTATGTATCCTGCCACTGCTGCTTTGAGGTGTGTTGATTGACAATGTTCAGCTCCAGCTTTAAAACCAGCCATCTGCTCTATTTCTCTCTCTCCTTTTACCAGTCTGCCGGGATGTTTTCCCCTTCCAAACTCAGCCTGCCTGGCACACTTTCTAAAGGTGAAAAGAAAAGATGTTTGAATATGCTGAAGAGTCCTGCTTTTTATATTTTCTCTTTTGGGGAATGGCAAATGTTTGCTTCTCTGCATCCATCCTGGAAATAAGCAAATCGCAATGGTTTTGCTCTTTGGCTCCTTTCAGTGCTATAGGATCTGAGCACCAACCCTTGAGATGCCATTATTCTACTAATAAAATAGATGTTTATTTACAGTATTGAGCCGTATGCATTTTGCAAAATGTCTCTCTAAAATTCCAGATGGTGAGCTGCAGATGGGAGAAGTAAATAAGGCACCAGTTTATGACAAACCAAATCCAATGGCTAGCAGTTCAGAACTGGAAAGACTTTGATGAAATATTTGTTTTTCAGCAAGCACTGTGTTTGTTCTCACTGGCAGATGTGGAAGTAACTTGAGACAAATGGTATTTCCATTCCAGACATATAGAAAGCCCTGTTTTTCAGCACCTTGATCTGAAAACAGAAAACTGACACAAAGGTTGGACATTATTGAAATACACCTATATAGGGCTGCCCCTGTAGCTGGCCCAGAAGCTGTAACCACTGCATAGTGCAGTAGTTCAATTGCTTACTGGGGCAGAATATTATCATCGCTGAAATAACTGCTGGGGCTAACAATTAGCTACTGGCTGAAATTAGCTACTGGTGCACAAATAATAATAATAATAATAAATAATAATAAATTTTATTTATATCCCGCCCTCCCCAGCCGAAGCCGGGCTCAGGGCGGCTAACAACACTAAAAAAGTGCAACATTATAAAAACATCATAAGAATTAATTAAAATCAAAATTAATGGCAACCATAAACTAAAGTATTGTAAAGATTGCTGAAGGAGGGAGTCAGGCTGTGCCCTAACCAAAGGCCTGGTGGAACAGCTCTGTCTTGCAGGCCCTGCGGAAAGATGTCAAGTCCTGCAGGGCCCTTGTCTCTTGTGACAGAGCGTTCCACCAGGTTGGAGCCGCAGCCGAAAAAGCCCTGGCTCTAGTTGAGGCCAGCCTAACCTCTCTGTGGCCTGGGACCTTCAAGATGTTTTTATTTGAGGACCGTAAGTTCCTCTGTGGGGCATACCAGGAGAGGCGGTCCCGTAGATACGAGGGTCCTAGGCCGTATAGGGCTTTGAAGGTTAAAACCAGCACCTTATACCTGATCCTGTACTCCACCGGGAGCCAGTGCAGCTGGTATAGCACCGGATGAATGTGATCCCGCAGCGAAGACCCCGTAAGGAGTCTCGCTGCGGCATTCTGCACCCGCTGGAGTTTCTGGGTCAGTCTCAAGGGCAGCCCCACGTAGAGCGAGTTACAATAATCCAGTCTGGAGGTGACCGTCGCGTGGATCACAGTGGCTAGGTCAGGGCGAGAGAGGTAAGGGGCCAACTGCTTAGCTTGGCGGAGATGAAAAAATGCCGCCTTTGTTATAGCTGCAATCTGCGCCTCCATGGAGAGGGAGGTATCGAAGATTACACCCAAACTCTTAACGGACGGTGCTGGCACTAATTGCACCCCCGCAAGAGATGGGAGTTGCCCCCTCAATCCCATATCGTCCCGTCCCAGCCAGAGGACCTCTGTCTTCGAAGGATTTAACTTCAACCGGCTCCCACGTAACCATCCAGCCACAGCTTCCAAGCATCTGATCAGTGTGTCTGGGGCCGAGTCAGGATGGCCATCCATCAACAGATAGAGTTGGGTGTCATCAGCATACTGATGGCAGCCCAGCCCAAAACTCCGGACAAGCTGGGCGAGCGGGCGCATAAAGATGTTAAAAAGCATCGGGGAGAGAATCGCACCCTGAGGCACTCCACACACCAAGGAGTGGCGGGATGACAGTTCCCCCCCAAGCGCCACCCTCTGTCCCCGACCAGAGAGAAACGAGCGCAGCCATTGAAGGACTGCGCCCTGGATCCCCACGTCGGCGAGGCGGTGGTCCAAAAGTTCGTGATCGACCATGTCGAAAGCTGCTGACAGATCTAGAAGAATCAGCAGCCCCGACCCGCCTCGATCCAGCTGTCTACGAAGATCATCTGTTAGGGCGACCAGAGCCGTCTCGGTCCCATGACCAGCGCGGAAGCCGGACTGGAATGGATCCAGAGCCGATGTTTCATCCAGAAACCTACCAAGCTGTTCAGCAACCGCTACGCAACAAAGCCCTACGCACCTTGAGATCAGGATACCTAAATCATTGTCTCACACCTTATATAACCAAATGTTTACTAAGCTGGAGATGACCGCCTACAGATACCATCTCTTCTGAAAGTCTGTTCCATATGATGTAGGAATTAGTACTTTACAAATCAGACGGGAGGGAGGAGAGATGAGTTTTCCACTTTAATTTCAGCAACTTTCAATCTTGAGCAAAATGAGTGTCTAAAGGTAGACACAATATTCAAAAAGGACATGTGATTTTATGCAGACAATCACGGGGCAGGTGCTGAACAAGTTGTTTTGTGGGGATGACACACTAAGGCAAACTATGGCTTAGCTCAATGTGGTGCAGCAAAACAACCAGGCAGGAGCAAAGAGGCTGTGGTCCCCTTTCCTGGAGCCTGCAGACATTCAACTTGGCTTAGCATGAGGCACAAACCAAGTCCTAGTTATAAATTCTGCATGTTTGCTTTCCAGAGCTGAACACAGACGTGGTGGAACGCTCTGTCACAAGAGACTAGGGCCCTGTGGGACTTGACAGTTTTCCGCAGGGCCTGCAAGACAGAGCTGTTCTGCCTGGCCTTTGGTTTGGACTTGGTCTGACCCTTATGTTTCCCTCCCCTTATGGTCTTGATTTTTCGGCTACTTTGAAATGAGGCTACATTTTAAATTGCATTTTAATGTGTATTTTAAATTGTCCCCCCCTCTCTTTTTGCCTATTATGTTTTTACTGTGATTTTATTGGTGTTAGCCGTCCTGAGATCGGTTCTGGCTGGGTAGGGTGGGGTATAAATAAAAATTATTGTTGTTGTTGCTGTTGTTTAATCGTGACCAACTCTTTGTGACCCCATGGACCAGAGCACACCAGGCACTTCTGTCTTCCACTGCTTCGCACAGTTTAGTCAAACTCATGCTGGTAGCTTTGAGAACACTGTCCAACCATCTCGTCCTCTGTTGTCCCCTTCTCCTTGTGCCCTCCATCTTTCCAGGGAGTCTTCTCTTCTCATGAGGTGGCCAAAGTATTGGAGTCTCAGCTTCAGGATCTGTCCTTTCAGTGAGCACTCAGGGTTGATTTCCTTCAGAATGGATAGGTTTGATCTTCTTGCAGTCCATGGGACTCTCAAGAATCTCCTCCAGCACCATAATTCAAAAGCATCAATTCAAAAGCATCAATTCTTCGGCAATCAGCCTTCTTTATGGTCCAGCCCTCACTTCCATACATCACTACTGGGAAAACCATTATTATTATTATTATTATTATTATTATTATTATTATTATTATTTAGAACATGAACTCAGCAGCATTTACCACTTGAGGAGCTGAGCAAGTAGCAATCAGACACCACAAGAAAGGTTGCAGCTATTGTGTTTCCTACTGTTTTTAATTGGGTCCTTGTGGTCACTCACCTAGCCTGTGTGCTGCAGCATGTAGTTCTGCTTCCTAGGAAGGACATGGATGGTGGCACACTGATGTTAACTTCTCCGACTGCATGTGCATGAAAGACAAAAGGTGCTATCTTCAGCATGCAACATGTCGACTGAATATTCTGTGTGGAGCAGTGCTATTGCCTCTTGAGACTTGACTCTGATTCTATGACTGAAATGGCGTCTCCCTGTCACCTAGTTAAATCACTCTTGCTTAGCGGGATATAGATGGGCTTCAGCTGCTGAAATGCAACAGCTGAATAATCTTGCCAAAAGCCTTATTTCCTTTTCTCATACCCTTTTGGAAATTGTTAACATTCTTATACTACGGAAAAACCATTTATATCTGAGATTTGCAAAGATGCCCCAGGGCTTGTCAGCCCAATAGCCATTCATTTAATGAAAGCATCTGAACAGATCCTACATCTCATTTTATTGGAAGCCAGATGCACAGAGCCCATAAGCAGCTTTAAAAAAAATCAAATTTCTGTCATTATTATTATTATTTTATTTTGCTTGTGGCGTATTGATGCGGAAGGCTCTCTTTTCCAAGTCATGATATGAAAAATATTTTCCCCTCCCAATGCGGTGGAGGCTGGTTTATTAGGACAAATGGGGCACTGTCCCACCAAACACAGTCTCCATTCCTCCAAGCCCACCAGCTTTCTTACTTCCAGCCAGTCTAGAGGATGTCTGTTTCCTCCTCCTTAATGACAGTTTTGTCCTTGTAGCAGGGAGGAGGATGCAGACAAAAGTGGAATCAATTGGCTCCTTCTGCCATTGGCTCTGGCTCCATCTGCTGTTGACCTCCCCACCTTCTGCCATACCAGTCTCAAAGAGCACCATCCACCCCACTGCCCCTATCACTAGCCATCAACTGGAGTTTTAATTCATTAGAAAACCAGTTCCTGAATAAAGCAAGCACTTAACAGTTTCTAAGAATAGTGGGCAAAACCAGGAATAATGTGAATCTTTCTACCCACACAGAACTCATTTTTTAAAAAAGCTCACAGCTCATCTGTTGATTACAAGAACTTACTGACTCAACATTATTTCATAATATTCAATCATAACTCTTCCGGGCTCATATGGGAATTAAACACAATATTTGTGTGTCCAAAAGCTGTTATACATTGCCTAGAGCAAAGCAGAATAAAACCAAATATTGAAAAATAACGCAGTATGGCCAAGTGGCAGCACATTTGTAGACTGCCAAATTCAACATAAGCCTGAGATGGCGAAAAACAAAACAAAACAAAAATCAATTTATTTCAGTGCATTATATGGCGAAGCAAAACCTGTTTTATCAAAGTGTCATGGAATGTTCCTTACTGAGTGATAGTGTGAAAGGGCAGCTTGCTATGTCCCATGTGTGCTTGAATACCCATATAGGAGTTTTCAGGAGACGTGCTCAATACAATATTATTTCACCCTTGGCTTTCACATCCCAGGGTTATAGTTTCTGAGTCTTGAGGTTCCTTGGAGAGTAGACTGGGATCAGATCCACCAAAGAGGTGAGGAAAGCTCACTAGATATACAGTAGTCTGGGTAAAACAGACAAAGCTGGGGCAGCCAAAGGAAAAGGCGGAAACAAACCAAGGAACTTTCTCTCAGAGGAATTACTCCACTGCTGAGAGAGCAGCACTGGTTGCTGATTTGCTTCCAGTCAGGTTCAAGCCCTAAATAACCTGGAGTCAAAGTAACTTAAAGACTGCCTGATCTCTTATGCTCCACCTCAGCCACAGAGATGGGGCACTTGGTGGCTGCCCAAACCACTGCAGTTATATCAGCCTTCACTAAGGACTCAACCTTTAGTGTAGCAGGCACTGCTCTGTGGATCTCCTGGCCAGTAGATGTTCAAGAGGAATCACCCATGCCTTCTTTTAGATGGGCTTTTGAAATGTGGATTTTCTTTTAGCCAACCAGTATTGTTGGATGTTCTTGTGATGTTTTTAAATAACAACAGAATGAAGAGTCCAACCTCCTGCAATGCAGACATCGGAGTTAAATAATTCCCGACAGGTGGTAATCCAACATCTGCTTAAAAACATTCAATGAAGAAGTGTCCATTCCACTGTCAAACAGCTCTTATTGCCAGAAAGTTCATCCTAACATTTAACTGGAATCTCCTTTCTTGCAATTTGAATCCATTTGCTCAGGTCCTACACTCTGGAGCAGTAGAAATCAAGCTTGCTCCAACTTCCAATAGCCCTTCAGATATTAAGAGACTGCTAGCATATCACCACTCAGTGTTCACCTCCAGGATAAGCATACCCAGCTCACTCAACCACCCTCATCTTCTCCCCCAGGCTAAACATACCCAGCTCCTTCAATCGCTCCTCATAAATATTAGTTTCCAGGCACTTTATCATCTTGATCCCCCTCCTCTGCACATGTTCTAGTATAGTATAAGAATGTTTGTCCCTGTTGAAATTCATTTTGTTAGTTTTGGTCCAATCTATTAAAGTTATCTTAAATCCTGATTCTGTCTGCCGAGATATTAGCTGCTCCTCTCTAGTTGGTGTCATCTGTAATTTGATGAGTATCCCCTTTCTTCCTTCATCCAAGTCATTTATAAAGATGTTGAACAACACTGGGTTCACAACACAACCCTGCAGGAACCAGGACCAAATCCTTGCATACCTGCTTAGTCTGTTGTCCCAGGATTAACTGTTGATGGGCAAATTAAGGTCCCCAGCAACTTTGCCAACCACAGCCTGGCTCCAAATCCGCCCAAGATGGTAGGCCATTCTTTTCTGCTCCTATAAAAACTATTTTGTCTGTTGGCAGACATAAGACTATGTATCAAGAGATATTCCCTTCCCATCATTGCTCCCATACCACTCCGAGTATCCTGACAGATAGTGTGCCAAGACCAAATCCAAGGTCCAATCAGCATCCATAAAGTCCACAGTCTGAGATCCAAATTTGAAGGCTGAAAGTCAGAAAACAAGGTTCAGGGCCAATCAAAGGTTCGAAGTCAGGATTGCAGTCCTGAGTAACACCCACAGTAGAAACCTGTGGAGGTCCAGGCATATCCAAGGCTAGTTCCCTCAACATGGGCAGTTGAGCAGACACAGCACCTCAGCTCTGCCACCTTCTTATATTCTGCCTGCTGACTGCAACATCTGGGCTTGATGAGGGATGTGACCCTCACCTGCTCTCAGCTTGCCCCAGCTGAGGAATCACATGCCTCCTTCCCCATCTGGCCAGCTAGTGAACTGGGCTTCAGGCCCTGCGCTGCCTCTGCTTCCTGGAGTGCCCCGCTCACTGTTCCCTATGTCTCAGGACCTGCTGTGTTTGTGGGGACAGGGGCCTCTCTGCACATGTTCTAGCTTGTCAATATCCTTGTAAAACTGCAGTGCCCAGAACTAGACACAGGACTGACCAAGGCTGAATAGAGTGCAACTATTACTTCCTTTGATCTGGACAAGATACTTCTGTTGATTCAGCCTAGAACTTCTTCAGTGTTTTTTTTGCTGCTGCATCAGACAGTTGACTCGTGTTAAGCTTGTGGTCTACTTTGAACTCTAGAGCCTTTTCACATGTACTGCTAGCAAGCCAAGCGTCCAGCATCCCATATTTTTCATCTAATTATTCCTGCGTAAGTGTGGAACTTCGTTTGTCCCTGTTGAAATTCATTTTGTTAGTTTTGGTCCAATCTATTAAAGTCATCTTAAATCCTGATTCTGTCTTCCGATATATTAGCTGCTCCTCTCTAGTTGGTGTCATCTGTAATTTGATGAGTATCCCCTCTCTTCCTTCATCCAAGTCATTTATAAAGATGTTGAACAACACTGGGTTCACAACACAACCCTGCAGGAACCAGGACCAAATCCTTGCATACCTGCTTAGTCTGCTGTCCCAGGATTAACTGTTGATCGGCAAATTAAGGTCCCCAGCCCTCTCTTATGGTTCTTTAAGTTTAAAGTGACTTGGACCAGACTGACCTTCAAGTCGAGGAATATTTGGCAGCGTAGAAGTAACTTGTGGCACTTCCACTCTTGGGAGATGTCGGCCTCCCCTTGTTGTAGAGCCAATTCTTCTGAATCGCAACCATTTCCCTTTCCTTTGCACCTGTTCAATATGCAAAATAATTCTGTACATCGTATTTTAATTAGAAATCCTATCTGTCTCTAAAGTACAGCTTCAGAAATTGCTAATTTCAGCTCATGGGAATATTTTGGTTTGCTAAGTGACAAAAGTGTTCACTTGCATTATATAAACAACAGTTGGGACATTCTACCTAATGAACTGCAAATGAAGTGCAGTCAGTGTGAGTTTCTGGTCACAGGTTAGTAACCTCTGTATGTTTGCTTTGGGTTAAGTGACATCCATTATTCTGTCTGTACTCATTCCCTTCAGGATGAAGTTTCCAAATAATCTATTCCTTAACTGAAACCAGCCACAAGGTTCTTTGTTGAAGGGGGAAATACTGTCAATGAAAAAGGGACCCATCCATATTAAACAGGTGGAATTTAGCAGGATTGTAGTACACTAGTCATGGCACATTCCAAATCTGGTTACCGATCAGCCTCTTCCCTACAGAAGTGTTAAGAAAGTACAGAGAACTTTGTGAAGGAACTGCTATTTGTCATATAAGGAACTACGAGGAAATGGGAGGAGGTGTTAGCTAGGACAACATTCACAAGGTACATTTAAAGTGCTATGGTACCAACTTTAAACAGTCATGGCTTACCCGAAAGAATTCTGGAAACTGTAGTTTGTTAAAGGTGCTGACACCTAAAAGGTAAAGGTAAAGAGTCCCCTGACCATTGGGTCCAGGCGAGACCGACTCTGGGGTTGCGGAGCTCATCTCGCTTTATTGGCTGAGGGAGCAGGCGTACAGCTTCCGGGTCATGTGGCCAGCATGACTAAGCCACTTCTGGCGGAGCAGAGCAGTGCACAGAAACACCGTTTACCTTCCCGCCGGAGTGGTACCTATTTATCTACATGCACTTTGACGTGCTTTTGAACTACTAGGTTGGCAGGAGCAGGACTGAGCAATGGGAGCTCACCCCGTCGCAGGGATTTGAACTGCCGACCTTCTGATCGGCAAGTCCTAGGCTCTGTGGTTTAACCCACAGCGCCACCCGCGTCCCTAGTCCCCTAGGCGGCTAGACAGGCTCCTAGTCCCCTCTAATTTCCAGCATTCCCTGTGAAGAGGGATTGGTGGTTACTCTCAGCAACCCGAACAAATTATAGCTCCTAGATTATTTGGGGGAAGCCATGACTGGTTACTGGGAAGGTAAACGGCATTTCCATGCACTGCTCTGGTTCGCCAGAAGCGGCTCAGTCATGCTGGCCACATGACCCGGAAGCTGTACGCTGGCTCCCTCAGCCAGTAAAGCGAGATGAGCGCCGCAACCCTAGAGTCGGTCACGACTGGACCTAATGGTCAGGGGTCCCTTTACATTTTTATGACTGGTTAAAGTATTTCAGAGCACTTTAAATGTATTAAGTGAATTTCGCCTTGTTGGCATCTGTCTGTCTCAAGAGATAATGGACTGCACCTCCAGCGGCAAAGCCAAACCACAAAAAAATCACAGTGTCCATTGTGGCTGCAGAGACTGGTAACTTGTAACTGCTGTCTCCTGTGTTGTTTTTGCTGCATTAGCAACACCAAAGTGATGTCTCTGGGGTGCAAGTCTGGGCAGTGTGTATGGAGTTCCTGGGCTACCTAGACAACAAGACCCCCTCTCAGCCTCACTGATGTAGAGGACAGAGCCGTGTGAGTCAAAGTATAGGGTAGCCCTGACCTTAATATCACCTTGACTCAACCCAGCACCATCCTGGTAAGTGATGCAGTGGTGCTGCTATCAAGAAGACGGTAGCATGGCACAACCCACACTCCAAACTGCTGCTGCTGCCAGATGCTGGATCAGGTAGGCTTTTGGGTCCAATCCAGAAGTCCATAGCATATGCTGATTTTGTAGCCCTCAGCTTCCCTGCCTCAATAGCACCCCCTCTCACAGACTATACACAGCTCTACCTCCTTTACCTTGGCCTAATTTGAAGACTCCACCCCCCTCATTTCTACCAGCTGATATGCTAATTCCCTTACAGAAGGTGCTGGGTCTGATGTCTAATTAACAGCTGAGTGGGTTTTCCCTTTAATAAAGGCCTCATGCTCTTTTGAGAAGCTTTTAACTGTGCACTATAAGGAAGCACCTGCTATTTCCCCACACTTAAGAAAATGTAGCTTTGTGGGCTTTTTTAATAATAATAAAAAATATATGGTTGAAATTTATGACCAAGAACTTGATTTCATTATGAATATTCCCTTTATTGAAACAGATTACCAGCTTCCCACTGAAAATACATAGTGATGTTAATAAATAATTTCACTTCTTTTTTTGCACTTCTAGCAGATTTTTTGTCTAAAATAATGAGGCAAGTTGGCTTCAAAGTAAAAGCTTCTCATTTCCTCCAGTTGCTCAAAAACAAAAACAAAGAGTCAAGCAGTTTCATAAACACAGGGGCCTCTTTACATCTTCATCTGTTTGTATCTTTAGTTTCACTGCAAATATCGTCTGCCTACCACCGTCAGCATTTTAAATGCAGTAGAATCCCCTGAAATGCCACATTTGCACACTCTGTATTATGCCCTAGCTTTTATAATGTTAGTTTTACATGACTCGAGAACCAATTAAACCCCCAAGGTTTTATTGCCTTTTTCAAAGACTCATATCTGAAACCATCTAATTAAAAAACGATGATGCAATTGGCTTCTACCGTGTACTGATCAATCTAGAGGTGAATCTTATTTAAACTGTATTCTAAATCTCACTTATGTTCTTGATGTCCTTGGAGCTGATAGTGTTTTGTAGCAAAGGGGGGAAAAGTAATCTCAAAAGTTTATCAAAGGCCATCTTTTTTTTTCTTTTGTTCCGTGGCCATAGTTAAACATGTTTTGGGGAAAAATTATATTGCTTCTCCTTGCCTCTTTCAAGCACGCTTCAGCTTGATTCTGTACAAGTTCTAAAAAAATGTTCCATCCTTTAAATGTTAGTCTAATTCTTCTTCCATAGATTTAGGGCTTATGGAAAGGTAGGTGCTCATGTGTGGTATGGAGAACATTAACACAAATGTTGTACTACTTCCTGTGCAAACAGTGCACAGGGAGAGACAAATCTGCTCAAGATAACATGTCACTTTGTATGTGCATTAATTTAATGTTGAAATGGTGTTAAAGGATCCTAGCAGCATTCCTACTCAATGCTTACTTCAAGCCTTTGGGGCACTCAGTGGAGTCCTCATTGCCATAGAGTAAGCAAACAGAATATGTTTCTGTTATCCAGAGGGTGCTAGAAATATAATTCCACCGAAGTATAGTTAGAGTAGCCTAGCTGAGCTTGCCAAAGGAAAGATGAATGTCCCTCTTCAACTTCAGAATAACTGCATTCACTGGGCGGTGCATCCAGTCCTTCTTTAAATGCTTGAATACTGCCAAGCCAAAGTTTGGAAACAAGCCGGAGGTCAACACAGAAAAACCACAGGAACATAGTCTTGAGGCGTTTCCTATACTCTGGTTCCCCCACGTGGGAATGTGTTTCTATTGCTTTTAGTGGAAATGCAAAGAGACATTGCCCAGAAGAGCTGAGCATGTGCTTGCAGGTGGAAATAAACCCTCTTCGTTGTATATATAGAATCATAGAATTGTAGAGTTGGAAGGGACCACAAGGGTCATCTAGTCCAACCCCTGCAATGCAGAAATCTTTTTGTCCAATATGGCACTCAAGCCCGCCACCCTGGGATTAAGAATCCCATGCTGTACCAATATGGGATATGTGTGGGGTACAGTGGTACCCCAGGTTACAGATGCTTCAGGATACAGATGTTTCAGGTTACAGACTCTGCTAACCCAGAAATATTACCTTAGGTTAAAAACTTTGCTTCAGGATGAGAACAGAAATTGCACAGCAGCGGCGCGGCAGCAGCCGGAGGCCCCATTAGCTAAAGTGGTACCTCAGGTTAAGAACAGTTTCAGGTTAAGAACAGGCCTCCAGAATGAATTAAGTTCTTAACCCGAGGTTCCACTGTATAGAGGTAGAGCCTATGGACACGAGCCAAATCAGTATGTGACTAACCATGAGATGTCTTCCAACTAAATAGCAGAGACAGAGAGTGGTTGGTGGGGAATCAGAATGTCATGAACTGAAACAAATTTGGAGTGTAGGTTATCAATAATTTTGGAGT